>NC_081193.1:88140013-88440013 GCF_902713425.1 Acipenser ruthenus
CTGTTTTTAGGATAGCTTTGTACGTGGATATACTTATTGGGAAAGTTCTGGTGGTCAGTGCACTTAACCACTATGCAAAAGAGCCAGGCTCATCTGCTTTCATGGTTATACAGCTTTTAACCTCATCTCATCTCACCGACAGGGGACAGATTCTGTAAGGACAGTGCAATCTTTTAACCTCATCTCATCTCACCGACAGGGGACAGATTCTGTAAGGACAGTGCAATCTTTTAACCTCATCTAATCTCACCGACAGGGGACAGATTCTGTAAGGACAGTGCAATCTTTTAACCTCATCTCATCTCACCGACAGGGGACAGATTCTGTAAGGACAGTGCAATCTTTTAACCTCATCTCATCTCACCGACAGGGGACAGATTCTGTAAGGACAGTGCAATCTTTTAAGCTCATCTCATCTCACCGACAGGGGACAGATTCTGTAAGGACAGTGCAATCTTTTAACCTCATCTCATCTCACCGACAGGGGACAGATTCTGTCAGGACAGTGCAATCTTTTAACCTCATCTCATCTCACTGACAGGGGACAGATTCTGTAAGGACAGTGCAATCTTTTAACCTCATCTCATCTCACCGACAGGGGACAGATTCTGTAAGGACAGTGCAATCAGATATGAGTAAACAGGAGTTCAAAAGTAGACTTGAACTGGTAGTGTTAGGAACTGCTGACAGGTCAGTGTCCTAACACAGTATAGAGAGAGTGACCAAGGATAGAGAGAGTGACCGAGGATCAAACCCTGCTGATAGGTCAGTGTCCTAACACAGTATAGAGATAGTGACCGAGGATCAAACCCTGCTGATAGGTCAGTGTCCTAACACAGTATAGAGAGAGTGACCAAGGATCAAACCCTGCTGATAGGTCAGTGTCCAAACACAGTATAGAGAGAGTGACTGAGGTCCCCAGGTGATGTGCTAAAATGTGGATCTGCCTGACATGTCTTTACATTATTCAACTCAGCCAGCTGCTGAAGATTAGATTAGAGATTCAGTACATAATAAATGTGATCAATGCAATAATTGCAGGCAATCAATCAATGTAGATGCATTTATTCATATATATATATATATATATATATATATATATATATATATATATATATAATTTCAATTAGATATATATAATTTCAATTAAGTCACAGTAGTCTCTAGTAGGGGCCTGGAAAAGACTGGGTTGATTAACCTCCTCCATTAACTGCGTAAAATCCCCCTGTGAAACGCTTAGCAGGAATTGGACTGGGAATTGCTATCTAATTTAAATAGGAAGTGACTGTGCAGCCTTCACATACCCTCCTGCTTTCACTAACGGTACACAGATTAAGCTGCTCTCCACTGTATATAAGCTATCACACTCCATCTTTTAAAGCTGACAGAAAACTTTGCCAGCTGATGAAAATGATTTCCTTTTAGGGCTGGATTTTGGGTGAGAAAAAAAAAATCTGAGGAACCAATTCATTAAAAACAGAAACGATGAATAAACCCGTCTTTAAAACACCACCGGGCAGCACATCATATGAGATCCAAACCTCATTATTCAAAGAGCAAGCAGCTTTTATTTTTGTTACTTTATTTTTTCTTTCCACACGTGCAAGTCAGAAATGTATATTGGCTGCTAATGCTGCGTAATGAGAGCAGGATGTTATACACATTTTTTTTGAAAGGCCCGGTGGCTTTATTTCACTGCCTGCTCTGACCGATCCCTGCTGCTTTCAGAAATATTTTTACAGGCAGGGCCCCAGGTGTCTGAGGGATTGGGTTCACCTTCAAGGGGAGGCTTAAGAAAATGATATAATAAATTAAAGATGCTCCGGGAAAAAAGAAAGGAAACATATTACTACATTTATTAGGGCTTTCCTTCTTTCTTTCTTTCTTTCTTTCTTTCTTTCTTTCTTTCTTTCTTTTGTTATTTTCAGTTTTGACTTGACAGAAGATTGATTGCGTGCCTGGGGCAGGGAGCTTTTTTGTTGTTCAGACCCATGCAGGGCTCTGCTTCACCAGCACTGTATGTGGGTCTCCTTTTGCAGTGTAACAATCCTGGATAGCATAGTAGTTACTTAGTACATACATGTGTACTTACACAATTACAATGTTATTCAGCATAGTTGCAATGTACTTAATGTGGCTGTTTGCACTTAGAGGGAGGTGTGAGGCAGCGCATGCTGTGTTGAGTTGCAGGGAGGCAGGGAATGTTACCACTGAACTGCAGGATCCCCGAACTCAGCACAGGCAGCCTGTGTGAGGAATAGCTCCAGTGTGGACACGCATGGAATCTGTGAGTAAGGGTGCGAGTCGGATGATTGAAATATCTGCGCACTGTGAATTCCAGGACCGCAGCCCTCCCAACAGTAACTGATCCAGCCTCCCCAGATTCAGAACATGCTTCAGATACTGAGCGGGGTTCAGCCCGGGGAGGATATCACACTGTATTGAGATAGAGTCTCTCCAAGGAGGATTATAGAATATCTTCACTGCCAGTGTCTGTTTGTGCTCCAGAACTCCAGCTGCGATTCTAACTAGAAGCAGAACCCTTGAGAAATGAGTTTCTCCAGAGGTTTATGACTGGCCGTTTCTTGATACACTCTATAATATCGCCCATAACACAATCCATATGCCAGTGGAGGAGCGCTTTTACCTTTGCTTTTCCATTGGTATTTACTGTAAAGTCATGTCTGGCCATTAATTTATCACTGAAACCTTGAAATTTACTTGTACAGCTATTCATGTGGTATTTCTATTATATGCTATTTAAATTCATATGGCTTTTCCTATACAGAGCCCTTCTCTAGCCTTGAATGTTTTAATTCTGGCTGGTTGTGGTTGACCATATGGCTCCATGTTCACTGGATTAGATAAAGCAGTTCAAGTATACAGTATATATAACATTGCACTGCTTTCTAGTCCTGGAGTCGTGCTACATTCAGGACAGCTCTTGCTATTTAAAAACAAAATTTTATTAGAGAATAAAAGCAGCTGACATAGGTGTAATGTATCACATTTTTGACTTTTTGGTCTTGGCTCCTAGCTTTGACTTCTCTTATTTGAGGCTGAGCTCCCCCAGACTGTCCCTGTGAGCACCCAAGACTGATTGGATTACAAGACTTCAAGTAGGGTTTTGATAGCTTAAGAAGAAAGGTATTTCAATAACAAAACACCCAAATGTATAGTTCAGGAATACAAATATATACATATACATATATTTTTTGATATACAGTACTGTGCAAAAGTTTTAGGCAGGTGTGAAAAAATTCTGTAAAGTAAGAATGCTTTCAAAAATAGACATGTTAATAGATTATATTTATCAATTAACTAAATGCAAAGTGAGTGAACAGAAGAAAAATCTAAATCAAATCCATATTTGGTGTGACCACCCTTTGCCTTCAAAACAGCATCAATTCTTCTAGGTACACTTGCACAAAGTCAGGGATTTTGTAGGCATATAGTCAGGTGTATGATTAAACAATTATACCAAACAGGTGCTAATGATCATCAATTCAATATGTAGGTTGAAACACAATCATTAACCGAAACAGAAACAGCTGTGTAGGAGGAATAAAACTGGGTGAGGAACAGCCAAACTCAGCTAACAAGGTGAGGTTGCTGAAGACAGTTTACTGTCAAAAGTCATACACCATGGCAAGACTGAGCACAGCAACAAGACACAAGGTAGTTATACTGCATCAGCAAGGTCTCTCCCAGGCAGAAATTTCAAGGCAGACAGGGGTTTCCAGATGTGCTGTCCAAGCTCTTTTGAAGAAGCACAAAGAAACGGGCAACGTTGAGGACCGTAGACGCAGTGGTCGGCCAAGGAAACTTACTGCAGCAGATGAAAGACACATCATGCTTAGTTCCCTTCGCAATCGGAAGATGTCCAGCAGTGCCATCAGCTCTGAATTGGCAGAAAACAGTGGGACCCTGGTACACCCATCTACTGTCCGGAGAAGTCTGGTCAGAAGTGGCCTTCATGGAAGACTTGCGGCCAAAAAGCCATACCTCCGACGTGGAAACAAGGCCAAGCGACTCAACTATGCACAAAAACACAGGAACTGGGGTCCAGAAAAATGGCAGCAGGTGCTCTGGACTGATGAGTCAAAATTTGAAATATTTGGCTGTAGCAGAAGGCAGTTTGTTCGCCGAAGGGCTGGAGAGTGGTACATGAATGAGTGTCTGCAGGCAACAGTGAAGCATGGTGGAGTTTCCTTGCAAGTTTGGGGCTGCATTTCTGCAAATGAAGTTGGGGATTTGGTCAGAATTAATGGTCTCCTCAATGCTGAGAAGTACAGGCAGATACTTATCCATCATGCAATACCATCAGGGAGGCATCTGATTGGCCCCAAATTTATTCTGCAGCATGACAACGACCCCAAACATACAGCGAAAGTCATTAAGAACTATCGTCAGCGTAAAGAAGAACAAGGAGTCCTGGAAGTAATGGTACGGCCCCCACAGAGCCCTGATCTCAACATCATCGAGTCTGTCTGGGATTACATGAAGAGAGAGAAGCAACTGAGGCTGCCTAAATCCACAGAAGAACTGTGGTTAGTTCTCCAAGATGTCTGGGCCAACCTACCTGCCAAGTTCCTTCAAAAACTGTGTGCAAGTGTACCTAGAAGAATTGATGCTGTTTTGAAGGCAAAGGGTGGTCACACCAAATATTGATTTGATGTAGATTTTTCTTCTGTTCACTCACTTTGCATTTTGTTAATTGATAAATATAAACTATTAACATGTCTATTTTTGAAAGCATTCTTACTTTACAGCATTTTTTCACACCTGCCTAAAACTTTTGCACAGTACTGTATATATATATACAACCCGCTACACGTGCTTGATCTATTTCACATGTCCCTTCCCTACCTTTCTCTAGAAAAATAAAAAGATAATTAAAGATACTTCTACACACACCTGACAGATATTTATTTATTTATTTATTTATTTATTTATTTATTTATTTATTTATTTTTATCACAGACCAACCCCTAACCCCATTTCAGAAAAAGATCGATTTTTTGTCATTATTTGTTAGGTGGGAAACGTACATGTGTGTGTGTGTGTGTGTGTGTGTGTGTGTGTGTGTGTGTGTGTGTGTGCGTGTATGTGTGTGTGTAATAACAATAATACTGCTAATACTAATAATAATGGATTATTGAAACCAGAGCGTTGAGTGCAATCGTTTTCTTGATTTCATTATATTGTGAGTCTGATCTATTCACCTGATGAAAACTTTGTTATGGTTCATTACATTGTAAGTTGGAATACTAAATAGGTTAAATAAAGCACCCTGTGATGAAAGGATTAGGGTTCCCACTGTACCAGCGGCAGGAGGTCAGGGGTAATGATTGAAATCCCTAAACAAGCAGACCTGCACACACAGCACCCTGATCTCCTCAATAACAAGCAGACCTGATCTCTTCAATAACAAGCAGACCTGCACACACAGCACCCTGATCTCTTCAATAACAAGCAGACCTGTACACACAGCACCCTGATCTCTTGAATAACAAGCAGACCCGCACACACAGCACCCTGATCTCTTGAATAACAAGCAGACCTGCACGCACAGCACCCTGATCTCTTCAATAACAAGCAGACCTGATCTCTTCAATAACAAGCAGACCTGCACGCACAGCACCCTGATCTCTTGAATAACAAGCAGACCCGCACACACAGCACCCTGATCTCTTGAATAACAAGCAGACCTGCACGCACAGCACCCTGATCTCTTCAATAACAAGCAGACCTGCACACCAGCACCTTGATCACTTGAATAACAAGCAGACCTGCACACACAGCACCCTGATCTCTTGAATAACAAGCAGACCTGCACACACAGCACCCTGATCTCTTCAATAACAAGCAGACCTGCACACACAGCACCCTGATCTCTTCAATAACAAGCAGACCTGCACACACAGCACCCTGATCTCTTCAATAACAAGCAGACCTGCACACACAGCACCCTGATCTCTTCAATAACAAGCAGACCTGCACACACAGCACCCTGATCTCTTCAATAACAAGCAGACCTGCACACACAGCACCCTGATCTCTTCAATAACAAGCAGACCTGCACACACAGCACCCTGATCTCTTCAATAACAAGCAGACCTGCACACACAGCACCCTGATCTCTTCAATAACAAGCAGACCTGCACACACAGCACCCTGATCTTTTCAATAACAAGCAGACCTGCACACACAGCACCCTGATCTCTTCAATAACAAGCAGACCTGCACACACAGCACCCTGATCTTTTCAATAACAAGCAGACCTGCACACACAGCACCCTGATCTCTTGAATAACAAGCAGACCTGCACACACAGCACCCTGATCTCTTCAATAACAAGCAGACCCGCACACACAGCACCCTGATCTCTTGAATAACAAGCAGACCTGCACACACAGCACCCTGATCTCTTCAATAACAAGCAGACCCGCACACACAGCACCCTGATCTCTTGAATAACAAGCAGACCTGCACACACAGCACCCTGATCTCTTGAATAACAAGCAGACCCGCACACACAGCACCCTGATCTCTTCAATAACAAGCAGTGACCAATACCCACGGCCCCCCATCAGGTTAATTTGTGCTGAGCTGCAGCAATGTATTGTTATTCCAGTCCCTGCATTTAAACCACCAATTACAGAGATAAAGCCTCAGGGAAAGGATGGGAATGTTACCATAATATTGATTTCCGTTTTTAATTACATGGAGCCTTACGTGTGCTGTTTGAAGTATCATTTATTTTCTCTTAATTAAGTGACACTCAGAAGATCTCAGGCTTTATATTGTCCATAAGGTTTTGTTATCTATTCTTGGAATACACAGTTCAACTGCACCACTGAGCAAAATATTAAACATTTAAAGTAAACTCAATCAATAATGCTGATGGAAGTTCATGCTGTGAACACGCTTTGAAAATGTAAGCAAGCCAGTCTAGTTCTGAGAAGGGATCTGCAAAAGTTTGTAAAGTTTTCATTCTCCTTGTATTGAAAATACTACCACTAATGTTTTGAATTACAAAGAAAAAAAGATATAACAATTGTGTATTTGCACTGAGATTTCCCCCTTCTCTCATATGTCCTTTACTTTCTCAGTGATTTCCCTGTGTATTAATGATTATAATTTGCAGATGTTTCCTTAATCCCTTTTTTCAGCTCTGATGATGCTACCAGCTTGTTTCTCTCTCAACAAGGAGAACTTCAACACACTATCATAGATAGATAGATAGATAGATAGATAGATAGATAGATAGATAGATAGATAGATAGATAGATAGATAGATAGATATAATGGCAGTGTAAATCCCTGCCTGAACAGTTGATTGCTGGCAGGGATAGGGTTCATTTCTGTCCTTGACAGATAAATGAGTGTGGGTGTGGCTGTGCTCACGCAGACACAGGTGTAATTAGTTTATTTAATTTGATGACCTGTTTAATTGTTTTAAGATGTAATTGCCAGGCCGGTATATAACAGGGCAGAAATGTCTGTTCAGAACAGTCTCCAATCTGTGTGAAGAGAGGCTGTCATGGAGAAGAAACCTGTGTGGGTTAGAACAAGGTAGTGTGTCATCCTTTATGTTTGTGTTTGTAAAAAACTGTGTGTTCGGCAAACGGTAAACGGCTTAGCCATCCGGTTTTATAGTTCAGGGACGGTGAAAAGTTTGATTCTGGGTCTGGTTCAAAGAGGCTACGAACATTTAAATAAAGTGGAATTTTTCACTATATATATATTTTTTTTTATTTCTTAGCAGACACCCTTATCCAGAGTGACTTACAATTGTTACAAGATATCACATTATTTTTACATACAATTACATTATTGTTTACACATTATTTTTACATACAATTACCCATTTATACAGTTGGGTTTTTACTGGAGCAATCTAGGTAAAGTACTTTGCTCAAGGGTACAGCAGCAGTGTCCCCCACCTGGGATTGAACCCACGGCCCTAACCGCTACTCCACACTGCTGCTCCATATACAGCTGTGTTCAAATGTTTTGCATCACCCTATAGAATGAACTCATTTTCTTTCATAAAGTCAAATGAAACCACCTGAATAATGTTACATTAACATAGTGAATTACACACCACGTGTAGTTTAAAAGCAAACAAACTTGACATTCTAGTAAGCAGAGGTTGTGAACAAAGCCTATCCAATGAGAGCCAGGTGTGGGAGGTGCTCAGACTGCAGTACTCTGTTCCCCCCAGTCTCAGCCTCAGGGAGGACTTTGCTGACCAGTGCAGAACCGCAGCACCCTCTCCCGGGGCTCACGCAGCCATGGCAGGGGTTACAGGTTACACTTTGAAATTATTTTTAACTGGGAGGTGCTTGTGTGCAAGTTAACACCCCTTTGTTAATGTGTTTATTTATTAAATCCGGGTTGGATACGTGATTTCACACTGCTTTTGATAAAGCAGGGTTGTCAAATCAAAGTAAAAAACAAACAAGAAAACTGAAGCGTAATAAAGCCAGCAGGACTGCATTCACCGAGCGCTGCAGTGCAAGCCTGTTTAATGGAGCTGCTGTGGACCTTCATGCCCCAGCAAGTTCACAAGTTCACAAGCTCCAGTTTTAATCACATATTCCCTTCAGCAAGCTTGGAGTCTCATTACAGAGAGTTCAAAAGAGTTTAAAAGCACTACTTATAAATATAAAGCATAATAAAAACAATGCTTTTAATTCCTGATGCTTCCCAAGATTCCACAACTATAATGTGGTCTGTGTAGAATTTCATATGCGGTCAGGTAGCCTTCAGTATCCCTGTTTGAGCTGGATTGTTGTAGTGTAGTTGCTTTAACCAGCTGTACACTGTATGTCACACTGCAGGTATTTTACTCTATATTAAATGCCAAATAGTTATCTTCATGTTTAAAAAATACTCCTGCTAATAGTCTTTTAATAGCCCCCATTTTTTCTTTTTAATTTTATTAAAGGAAAAGGATTCAATGAAAATATAGCATGAAACGTCCCTGAAGAAAATTACATTTGCCTTAATGTTCAACCTTGTAATCAGTAATCTAACTATACCAGCAGGGAAGTTTACAAACCTGGTAGTTACTGTAGGTTCAGGTAACGGACATTATCCTTTCTACAGTAACAGGAATATGAGAAAGGCCTGTCTGCCTGACCTGTAGATTGAACAGGTTGAAGTGTTGTTGTTGAAGTATTGCTGTATATTCTACCTTGCCTTGAACCTGAGTTCTTTGATATCGAAGGTTCTTATTATTCTAGTAAAAGAAACAAACTCATCAAGCTGCAGAGCAGTGAAGCCAGGGAGAGCCGTGTGCTGTTGTTATGTTTGCTGTGTCTCCTGCACAGTGAAGCCAGGGAGAGCCGTGTGCTGTTGTTGTGTTTGCTGTGTCTCCTGCACAGTGAAGCCAGGGAGAGCCGTGTGCTGTTGTTATGTTTGCTGTGTCTCCTGCACAGTGAAGCCAGGGAGAGCCGTGTGCTGTTGTTGTGTTTGCTGTGTCTCCTGCACAGTGAAGCCAGGGAGAGCCGTGTGCTGTTGTTGTGTTTGCTGTGTCTCCTGCACAGTGAAGCCAGGGAGAGCCGTGTGCTGTTGTTGTGTTTGCTGTGTCTCCTGCACAGTGAAGCCAGGGAGAGCCATGTGCTGTTGTTGTGTTTGCTGTGTCTCCTGCACAGTGAAGCCAGGGAGAGCCATGTGCTGTTGTTGTGTTTGCTGTGTCTCCTGCACAGTGAAGCCAGGGAGAGCCATGTGCTGTTGTTGTGTTTGCTGTGTCTCCTGCACAGTGAAGCCAGGGAGAGCCGTGTGCTGTTGTTATGTTTGCTGTGTCTCCTGCACAGTGAAGCCAGGGAGAGCCGTGTGCTGTTGTTGTGTTTGCTGTGTCTCCTGCACAGTGAAGCCAGGGAGAGCCGTGTGCTGTTGTTGTGTTTGCTGTGTCTCCTGCACAGTGAAGCCAGGGAGAGCCGTGTGCTGTTGTTGTGTTTGCTGTGTCTCCTGCACAGTGAAGCCAGGGAGAGCCATGTGCTGTTGTTGTGTTTGCTGTGTCTCCTGCACAGTGAAGCCAGGGAGAGCCATGTGCTGTTGTTGTGTTTGCTGTGTCTCCTGCACAGTGAAGCCAGGGAGAGCCATGTGCTGTTGTTGTGTTTGCTGTGTCTCCTGCACAGTGAAGCCAGGGAGAGCCGTGTGCTGTTGTTGTGGTCCCTGTGTCTAGCACACAGCTGTTGAAAGCACAGGAAGCATCTTGCAGGCCGAGGCGAGGACAGAGGTGTGGAGCTCGGAGAAGTCTCAGCACAGCTGCGCATCCTGTTTACACAGACCAGACACCGGCTGATCAGAGCACAGGAAAAGGGAAGCCACAGCTGTCATAAAGTGCACAGAGGGGCTAATTAACATTAGTTTGCTTTGCAGTCACCTTCCTTTATTATCTATCTCCTGAGCAGCCTTTGTTGGGCTCATTCAAGTGCTAAACAATGTCCCTCTCCTCCTCAAAGCAAAAGATGCTTAGCAATAAAAAAAAAACAATAAAAAAAAAACAAAAGAGGTCCCCTGACAATCGATATTGGAATCCATTGAGATACCTTTTGTACCCTAGTCTGCCTCTCCACCAATGCTCTGCACAATGAGAACTGGGAAAGGCATACTGACCTGTGATATGTCCAAGGCTGCACAATAAGAACTGGGAAAGGCATACTGACCTGTGGTATGTCCAAGCCCTGTTACATGAACCTCTTTCTGACTGTCCGCAGATTATATCTGACTGTTCGCTGCTGTTTTCTGTAGAAAGTGTTGTGTGCTGTCTGTGTACAAAAAGCCATGCCCGTTTCATTGACCCCCTCACTGCAATATACCATATGAAATAAAACAAGTGAGATACTTAACAAGGAGTCGCCTCTCAATGCAGCTGTCATTCCACCAGCACCAGACGACTCTTACTGTGTTAATGGTTTTATGGCATGGCTGTGTGATTTCTGAATAGAGCTATAAGCTACATGTAGGTTTGCTTGAGATACGTGGTTTTCTATGACGTGACACCCCAGCTCGCTCGCTAGCCCTTTGAAGTGATAAAAAAATAACATACAGACTGAAGAAAAAGAAAAGAACTATTCATTGATCTAAATACTAAAAGATCTTTCACGCAGTAATCTTTGGTACTCCTATTTAAATATAATTGAAATTACCATGTAGATCTTGTGAAAATCTAGAAAGCACGGAAACTTGATAGCCTTTGAGGTGGTCGGAGTCTTGGAGGATGTGGTAACACCTGGATTAGGGCAGGTTAGTGTTAGGTTTAGGGTTAGGGTTATGGGTAAGGGTTAGGGTTAAAGTTAAATGATTCCTATTAAAGTTTAAAGCTTAAGCTTTGTTCACAAACCCAGCCACGTCCAGTTGGGACAGAATTTGCATTTTGAAGAAGCTGGTCTGAGTTTCTGTCTCCCTGACAAGAAGGGGTACGGGAGTGGATATCTGCGCGTCTCCAAGGAGACAGAAGTTTTGGATCTGCGGTCTTCTGAGGAGGAGCACACAAACAGAGGGAAACAGCAAACAGGGGCTCACAGAGTCGCACACCAAATATTTACCAGGCTGCCCTGACAGATGACTGTGACCTGAATAGTGTAGCAAGCCGAACGACGGTGCGTCTGTGTGTGCCAGGCATCTGGAATGTGCCAGACCCACACCTTTCAGAGAGCACAAAGAAAGCTGGCGATTTCTCATTTCAACACTGGCTAAAGAAACGGCAAGGAGAGTTGTCAAGTTGCCTTCTGTCCATTATGTCCACATCTCATGTGTACGTTTTTAGCCCGATTTATAGGGAGTACTGCTCTCACATTAGGCCACTGTCCTTGTTTGCCAGCTTCGCAATTGAAAGTCAGCAGTAAACTATTTTTCCGCATTTCATGATTGAGAACTGTTAAGTACATTGTCACATAGTACTATAATTAACAGGATTTCTGTCAATGGAGACCTTGATCAAAATACCGGATGCATGTGCACATTACTATGTAATTTGAAAAATATTTTAGTTGCCAACAAAATGTGCTTTGTTACAACCAAATTGAAACTTGCAACCAACCCCTTGCGTTTACATTGCTTGGCATTAAGTATTATTGGCAGTAAAATATCAATACAAATGCATGTGTGTGTGTGTGTGTGTGTGCATGTGTAGGGGTGAAAGTACCTGTATAACCAATCAGTTCACACAAGTTTGGTAACTAGATAGTAATGGTTTTGACCAGACCCTTGTTCACATAAAGGCTGAGGTTCCTTAAGGTGTAAAAGAACCCTGGACCATGTGGTGAAGTCTGTAATCATCACTATATACTCTTTACACAGAGAGTCGGGAAGGGATGGGGCTAAATCACTGGGATCCTTTAACATCCAAATTGATAAAGTTTTGATATCTTTCAGCAAATAGAACCCTGATGAGCATTGATGGGCTGTATAGTCTTGTTTGTAAATGTTCTTACTTTCTTTTATTAAATGGGAGTCAAGGCAAGGTCTGCATGTAAATCAGGGGCTACACTGTTTTCACTGCGCTAATAACACTTTATGATCTCTGTCTTGATGCACAACTTCCCTGTTTAAATAAACAAATACAAAAAGTAATTAACTAATGATAGTGTGGTGAATCTCATCCTGGCAGCGGATCAGTTAATAATACTGACATCAGAATAAGATGCGTACTTATCTCTTCGATACAGAGCTTGCTCTTTAATTGAATGGCAAGTCATTTGCTTCACGTCCAGCCATTGCCTTTTCATTCAATTCAATGGGCTGAGATGCCAGTTCAATACAATGGGTGGGTGTGTGTATCTGTGGTAGGGGGTTCCGCATTGCTCTGCAGCTGTGTGCCTGGGGAAGCCAGCAGAGACACAAATACTACCAGCCGATCTTAACAAGATTACAGTGGGGAGGAAACCAGCTGCAGGCTCAGTGGAAGAATGTTATTAAAATTCCAGTTTAAGAACAGAACTATTGTCCTCTGGACATTACTCTCAGCGCGTCATTAACAGGTAAGTGATGCAGCAGCCAAGCGCAGCAGGGATGTTGGGCTTAATCCCTCCTCTCCACACACAAACACACGAGATCCCTAACCCTAACTCTAACCCTTAATCCCTCCTCTCCACACACAAACACACGAGATCCCTAACCCTAACTCTAACCCTTAATCCCTCCTCTACACACACAAACACACAAGATCCCTAACTCTAACCCTTACCCTTAATCCCTCCTCTCCACACACAAACACACAAGATCCCTAACTCTAACCCTAACCCTTAATCCCTCCTCTCCACACACAAACACACAAGATTCCTAACCCTAACCCTAACCCTTAATCCCTCCTCTCCACACACAAAGACACAAGATCCCTAACTCTAACAATAACCCTTAATCCCTCCTCTCCACACACAAACACACAAGATCCCTAACTCTAACCCTAACCCTTAATCCCTCCTCTCCACACACAAACACACGAGATCCCTAACCCTAACCCTAACCCTTAATCCCTCCTCTCCACACACAAACACACAAGATCCCTAACTCTAACCCTTACCCTTAATCCCTCCTCTCCACACACAAACACACGAGATCCCTAACCCTAACCCTAACCCTTAATCCCTCCTCTCCACACACAAACACACAAGATTCCTAACCCTAACCCTAACCCTTAATCCCTCCTCTCCACACACAAAGACACAAGATCCCTAACTCTAACAATAACCCTTAATCCCTCCTCTCCACACACAAACACACAAGATCCCTAACTCTAACCCTAACCCTTAATCCCTCCTCTCCACACACAAACACACGAGATCCCTAACTCTAACCCTAACCCTTAATCCCTCCTCTCCACACACAAACACACGAGATCCCTAACCCTAACCCTAACCCTTAATCCCTCCTCTCCACACATAAACACACAAGATCCCTAACTCTAACCCTAACCCTTAATCCCTCCTCTCCACACACAAACACACGAGATCCCTAACCCTAACCCTAACCCTTAATCCCTCCTCTCCACGCACAAACACACAAGATCCCTAACTCTAACCCTAATCCTATTCCTAAACCTTAATCCCTCTTCTCCACACACGAACACACAAGAAGTCTGTTTACTGTTTACCATGAGATTGAGCAATCATCCTTCTCATCATCATCATCATCTTCCCAGCCATTTATTGAGCAGACAAAGTGAAAAGTAAGTAGGGATACAGTAGGTGGAGAAGTGGGCTAATTCGTGAGTGTCTTATTCCCTTCACTCTTGGAGACCTGCATGGGTTTGAATCTGGATAGCTTCACAAGAGGGATGAGTTTGGTTTTCAACCACTTTTCCTCAATGAAAAGGATTGGGTATGTATAATACTACGATTTTTAATAAATACATACATGATGGATACTCCCTGAACATTTATGAAATATTATTTCAATACCATGTTTTTTGATGTTGATTTTTTAAAATGAATTAATGGTTCGCAATACTGTATTTCATTGACAGTTTATTGTGGCATTGGCATACTAAAATCTCTGAGCCGGGTTGTTTAGTAACCGGTTTAGAAACTGAAACTGCCACACTCTAAACAGTTGTTTTTATTTATATATGACATCATTGTATTGCACATTGTGCTTATAAAGACCCTGCGCTTGCACTGTATTTTTTTCAGAAAAAACTAAAACTAAAAACAAATTACTAGTATTTATTTTTATATAAACCCTAAATTTATACATAAACATGAAAATATCTGTACCGCCAAATAATAGATCTCTGTTTATCACGGTTTGGGATGGGACAGGATTTATTTTTGACATGACAGGATGGGACAGGAATTTAAAAAAAAAAGTTACGGGACGGGATGGCAAAAATTTAGACAGGACAGGATGAGACAGGATTGGAAATGATTACTCTTTCTTGGGATGGGATGGGACAGGAACATTTTTGACAGGACAGGATGGGACAGGATTGGAAATGATTACTCTTTCTTGGGATGGGATGGGACAGGAACATTTTTGACAGGACAGGATGGGACAGGACTGGAAATGATTACTCTTTCATGGGATAGGATGGGACAGGACTGGAAATGATTACTCTTTCATGGGATGGGATGGGACAGGAACATTTTTGACAGGACAGGATGGGACAGGACTGGAAATGATTACTCTTTCATGGGATAGGATGGGACAGGGCTGGAAATGATTACTCTTTCATGGGATGGGATGGGACAGGAACATTTTTGACAGGACAGGATGGGACAGGACTGGAAATGATTACTCTTTCATGGGATAGGATGGGACAGGGCTGGAAATGATTACTCTTTCATGGGATAGAATGGGACAGGATTGGAAATGATTACTCTTTCATGGGATGGGATGGGACAGGAACATTTTTGATAGGACAGGATGGGACAGGATTGGAAATGATTACTCTTTCATGGGATGGGATGGGACAGGAACATTTTTGACAGGACAGGATGGGACAGGACTGGAGTTTCATTCCAGTGTCACTCTCTAGTTTCAGGCTCTCCCTTTGAGAGCTGCAGAAATGTATGTAGTGTGTGTTGGTGTCAACCTTAATCAGCACTGGTATATACAATCTGGATGTATTGAAACTGTTTGAACAATATTACTTTTTTTGGTTTGTTGATTACGTTGTGAGCTGCAGGCCTTATCTGCTGCAGAAAATTTCCTGATTTCTGATGGCTGTGACACGCAAAATCAGTAAGCGAGGCAAGCTTTCAATATATATTTTTTCCTTGCAACCCAAATCAGGCTGGAAAAAATAGGGGCATTGTTTTCCTTAAGCCCATACATAAGGTCTACAAACGCTTTATAGAAACCAGAGAGTTCCTTATTTGTTCCATGTGTTCACTATAAGTGTGGCCTCTGACCTCTCAGTCTCCCACAAGGTAAAGATCCAAGGTTGGACAAGTCAGCCTGCAAAGCTACTCATTCACAAACGTCAAAATCAACAGAACCTTGGTGACCTCATCAGACATTTTTGTACAGATCCATGATACACCCTTTAAAAAGACATGGTAGAGTAGATTTTTTATTTTTTTATTCCAATTTCACTACATTTTTGTTTTTGACTCTTTTAATTGTTCTATTTCTACAAACTAGCTTTTTATCTTAGTTTTTTCTAATTTTCTAATTAAAACCAATTTTTGTTATCTCTTTTTTTTAATTTTTTTAAATTTCACACTGCTTTAAAAAGGGGGGCAATCTCTTGCGCTGTCGTCATAGTCTTGTATAAAGCTGTAGCCTGTTCCTTAAATAGAATTCCACTGATCAAAACCAATTGCTCATACTGTTAAACCTACACAGAGAACTCTGAACCTGGGCCTCCTGTTGGCAACCAGTTTCCTAGAGGCCTCAGTAATAGGATCAAGTATTCTTAAAATTCAAAAATCAATATGCTTCAGTTATACCTGGATTAGCTTTCCCTAGAGCATGGCTTCAATTGGAAAGAAATTCATCTTTTTATACATGAGCAGTTCAGTCAAAACTAAGAACAGCATTCTTCTTTAAAAAGCATTTAAAGAAAAATATGAATCCCATTATTGCTCTTCACAAAGCACATAGATGTGAAAAGCTTCTGTGTCCATAAAGCATGGAAACTGGTTCCAGCACTTCAAAGCACTGTGGCTCAGTGGATTTGGGATGAGATATGAACCCTTGTACCACAAGATCACCTTGGTTCGTGTGATGACAAGGCTGGTGGAGATTGCAAGCCATTTCCATCTGGTTTCTCTTGAGGGTCTATGGTAAGAGATTCCTGGTGGTTTATCTGAGTTATTAGAGGAGTCCACTGCTGAGGTAAAAATGATTATAATAAATCATACCGGCTATAGCTCAAGTGCATTTCGAAACATTCGTTTTATTATTTTGGTGCACTCAGGTCACTCTGGAACCAGGAGTGTGTGTGTAACAGGCAGTGTTGTGTTATACACTGCCATTATGGATTCTGTCCCCTATAGGTGAGATGACAGGAGGTTAAGGCTCTAAAATCCTGAATGTAGGCAAGCCTGGCTCTTTTGGTTTAAGAAGACAGGGTATATACCTACTGGGAATGAACTGTAGTGTCTAGCACCTTTCTTTTTACACTAAACTTATTAAAACAGACTAAACCGATGACTTGAGGGGATTCAGCAGCAGTCATCCTCTCGCTGAGCACAGAGAAGGCATCATTGTTCCCAGTGATACAGCAAGACCTCCCCTTCATTAGACCTCAACAGGAATTCAAACGCAGTCCAGGAAGCCAGCCTCTCGAAAGCAGCTTGAAACCTCTTTGTAAACGTAGTCCAGGAAGCCAGCCTCTCGAAAGCAGCTTGAAACCTCTTTGTAAATGCAATCCGGGAAGCCAGCCTCTCAAAAGCAGCTTGAAACCTCTTTGTAAACGTAGTCCAGGAAGCTAGCCTCTCAAAAGCAGCTTGAAACCTCTTTGTAAACGTAGTCCAGGAAGCTAGCCTGTCAAAAAACAGCTTGAAACCTCTTTGTAGACGTAGTCCAGGAAGCCAGCCTCTCGAAAGCAGCTTGAAACCTCTTTGTAAACACAGTCCAGGAAGCTAGCCTGTCGAAAGCAGCTTGAAACCTCTTTGTAAACGCAGTCCAGGAAGCCAGCCACTCAAAAGCAGCTTGAAACCTCTTTGTAAACGCAGTCCAGGAAGCCAGTCTGTCGAAAGCGGTTTGAAAGCTCTTTGTAAACGCAGTCCAGGAAGCCAGCCTATCGAAAGTGTCTTGAAACCTCTTTGTAAACGCAGTCCAGGAAGCCAGTCTGTCGAAAGCGGTTTGAAAGCTCTTTGTAAACGCAGTCGAGGAAGCCAGCCTATCGAAAGTGTCTTGAAACCTCTTTGTAAACGCAGTCCGGGAAGCCAACTTCTTGATAGTGTCTTGAAACCTCTTTGTAAACGCAGTCCAGGAAGTCAGCTTCTCGAAAGCAGCTTTAAACCTCTTTGTAAACATAGTCCAGGAAGCCAGCCTCTCGAAAGCAGCTTTAAACCTCTTTGTAAAATAATTTCCCTCAGAAAAATGAAATAAAATGATGATGCCACTACCCTTGTTTAATCCAAATGTAATTTTATATTACCACATGTTTATCAACTGAATTACTGAATTTGTCTTCATGTGAAGTAAACGTTGATTAAACATGCATTCGACACTGCCGTACTGTTTATCCCGGTGACACGGTGCTGTGCAGATCTATGATAGCAGTCAATATTACAGAAGCAGATCCAATGCTCTTTATTAACCCTGCTCCCCCTAGGGGAAGGGTGTGTTAACATCATTGAATACAATACAGTGGAAACAGATCTGCTTTAGTGCAGGTTTAAATCTTCCGCTGTTCAGAAATCTAACATACAGCAAACCCCCAGAAGATGAACCAGGGGTGTGCTGTTCAAATGAATTCCCTTTAACATGGTTAAAGTCATTTTTATTTGATTGCCATTGATTGCTACTCGATAGTTTTTAATGTTTTTAACAGGTTACATTGTGTGTAATTTACCCCCCCCCCCCTCCCAGTTAAAAAAACATGTTAAAGGGAATTACTGTGAAAATCGGCACACCCCTAATATGAACCGACTTGTTTCTAAGATTTATGAGTGTCTATTTTAATAATCTAAACAATGGCGGAGCTAAATAACAGCTACTTTTAATTATATATTAATGTGTTTTCCTACAGAGTCCCCCGTATTAACATTGCTTAATACAATTAAAAAATACACTGGAAAAGGGAATTGTGACGGATGTGAGTGGTGTGTGAATAAATAACAGTCCTGAAACAGTATTTCTCCCACAAAAACGACTGTGTTTATTAAAATAAACCTCCCTTTTACCAGCGAGGGTATTGGGGGGAACACAGCTGGCTGACAAACAAAAATACAAAAACAAACAAAGTGTCCACAATGAAACCCTGAGTGTCCTGTGCATGAGAGTGCTCTGTAATCCACATGGGGTGTGCTGATGTTGGTGAAGGGAAGGTAGTGCTCTGTGATCTGGAACTGGCTCCGTGGCTGCAGTCCCGCGCTCCTACTCAACAAACAAACAACAAACACGTAATCCAAAAAACACAACGCTCCGGCTGGTGGCTCAGTTTCTCAGCGCAAGAGGAGGAACTGACGTAGCTGCTTCCCCTTTGTACCCAGCAAACTCCTCCCTGCAGTCAACGCGTCGCCATGGTTTCTCCAATAGAGGGCTGCCCTGCAGCTGACTGCAATGGAATTGTCCTGAGTACTTACAGCTACGCGCCCCTCCTAATATGGTCACCTTCCGGTTTCCACCTACCACCGAGGTGGTGGATCTAGGAGGCAGCATACCTTCCCCCTTACACAGCACCCTTTCTAATCGGGAAGGAGATTTACGCATCGATCCTTTCTCTCTCTATCACAGGAATGCAATATTTGCATTCATCATTTGCATTCATACTGTATTATTTTTGGTAATAGGTGTCAGTGATTTACAGTGCCTTGCGAAAGTATTCGGCCCCCTTGGACCTTTTGCCACATTTCAGGCTTCAAACATAAAGAAATGAAACCTTGATTTTTTGTGAAGAATCAACAACAAGTGGGACACAATCATGAAGTGGAACGAAATTTATTGGATATTTCAAACTTTTTTAACAAATAAAAAACTGAAAAATTGGGCGTGCTAAATTATTCAGCCCCTTTACTTTCAGTGCAGCAAACTCTCTCCAGAAGTTCAGTGAGGATCTCTGAATGATCCAATGTTGACCTAAATGACTAATGATGATAAATAGAATCCACCTGTGTGTAATCAAGTCTCCGTATAAATGCACCTACACTGTGATAGTCTCAGAGGTCCGTTTAAAGCGCAGAGAGCATCATGAAGAACAAGGAACACACCAGGCAGGTCCGAGATACTGTTGTGGAGAAGTTTAAAGCCGGATTTGGATACAAAAAGATTTCCCAAGCTTTAAACATCCCAAGGAGCACTGTGCAAGCGATAATATTGAAATGGAAGGAGTATCAGACCACTGCAAATCTACCAAGACCTGGCCGTCCCTCTAAACTTTCAGCTCATACAAGGAGAAGACTGGTCAGAGATGCAGCCAAGAGGCCCATGATCAATCTGGATGAACTGCAGAGATCTACAGCTGAGGTGGGAGACTCTGTCCATAGGACAACAATCAGTCGTATACTGCACAAATCTGGCCTTTATGGAAGAGTGGCAAGAAGAAAGCCATTTCTTAAAGATATCCATAAAAAGTGTCGTTTACAGTTTGCCACAAGCCACCTGGGAGACACACCAAACATGTGGAAGAAGGTGCTCTGGTCAGATGAAACCAAAATCGAACTTTTTGGCAACAATGCAAAACGTTATGTTTGGCGTAAAAGCAACACAGCTCATCACCCTGAACACACCATCCCCACTGTCAAACATGGTGGTGGCAGCATCATGGTTTGGGCCTGCTTTTCTTCAGCAGGGACAGGGAAGATGGTTAAAATTGATGGGAAGATGGATGGAGCCAAATACAGGACCATTCTGGAAGAAAACCTGATGGAGTCTGCAAAAGACCTGAGACTGGGACGGAGATTTGTCTTCCAACAAGACAATGATCCAAAACATAAAGCAAAATCTACAATGGAATGGTTCACAAATAAACATATCCAGGTGTTAGAATGGCCAAGTCAAAGTCCAGACCTGAATCCAATCGAGAATCTGTGGAAAGAACTGAAAACTGCTGTTCACAAATGCTCTCCATCCAACCTCACTGAGCTCGAGCTGTTTTGCAAGGAGGAATGGGCAAAAATTTCAGTCTCTCGATGTGCAAAACTGATAGAGACATACCCCAAGCGACTTACAGCTGTAATCGCAGCAAAAGGTGGCGCTACAAAGTATTAACTTAAGGGGGCTGAATAATTTTGCACGCCCAATTTTTCAGTTTTTTATTTGTTAAAAAAGTTTGAAATATCCAATAAATTTCGTTCCACTTCATGATTGTGTCCCACTTGTTGTTGATTCTTCACAAAAAATTACAGTTTCATATCTTTATGTTTGAAGCCTGAAATGTGGCAAAAGGTCGCAAAGTTCAAGGGGGCCGAATACTTTCGCAAGGCACTGTATATCACTTTTGTGTTGAACTGGTGTAACAGTGTGGAGTAGTGGTTAGTGCTCTGGACTCTTGACCGGAGGGTTGTGGGTTCAATCCCCAGTGGGGGACACTGCTGTTGTACCCTTGAGCAAGGTACTTTACCTAGATTGCTCCAGTAAAAATCCAACTGTATAAATGGGCAATTGTATGTAAAAAAATAATGTGATAACTGTATAATGTGAAATAATGTATAATGTGATATCTTGTAACAATTGTAAGTCGCCCTGGATAAGGGCGTCTGCTAAGAAATTAATAATAATAATAATAACAGGGCGGAGGCTGGGCGCAAACCAGCTACCACGCACACCACAACCGAGCGTCTTAACCACAATGCAAAAGCCGGGCTCGTTTGCATCCTCATCTCATCTTACCAACAGGGGATACGATCTGTGAAATCATGGTTTCTTATTGAATATTTGTGATGTGCAAGTACAGTTAGCTCAAAACAAACCAACAACAAGAGCCCCACAGCCCCGTTCAGCAGGTAAATACATGGGTTCCAGTAAGAAAAGAGCCCCACCGCCCCGTTCAGCAGGTAAATACATGGGTTCCAGTAAGCGACTGGAGCAGCACAGAATCAGATGTTCGAAAAACAAGAAGACCATCAGCTTATTTTTAAAACGACTAGAGCTTAACTGACCAACATCTCCGTGACAGTCATTATATAATAACATTTGTGAGTTAACGTGATAATTGTTGCATTAAACATAATGTAGAACAGACGTTCAAAGATTTAGTTTGGAATTTAACCTCAAAAATAAAAATAATAAAAGTTTCCTCTTTATGAAGTGTTCATACTGAGCGATGAAAGGTCAACCATAATGGAATGGAACACTTGCAGCGGCTAGCCCGACGCAAACAAAACCAGATAACCTTAAGTAATGGGATACTCTTATCTGTGTCACCTCATTGAGCTGCAGGTCCTGACAACTTGTGCTGTCTTGGTCATTCAATCATACCCCCATTCATCCCTTCATAACACAATTTAGCATGGGCACAGGGCCCCTCTGTCCAGGGCAGACACCATCACCGCCATGAAACAACCATGCCAGTGACAGCCTTAATCAACTTTAGACCAAGCCATTCAAGTTTATTAGAGACCTCAGAACTTTCATCCACCAGTCAGGAAGCTCCATTCGAGGGCACTGACACACGACTAGATGGCCACAGAACATTCAGATAGATTCAAATAAAATACAATAAAACAACAGAAGGAAAGCAAAATGAAAGTTTTTTTACTTCTGTGAATTACAGCAAAATCATTGACTGTCTCAACCCTTCACACTCCTTCAGATCCCTGACCCCTGCCCCCCTCGTCCTCTCACAATGAAACGATCTTCCCTCAATCAATGGGATAGGATATCCGTGGAAAAATATGATATCCATGGAAAATATATAATATTGCATAAGACAACACCACAGCTGCTCACATAAAAAGCAGAACTGGCAACTTGTCTGTACTTGCGTGGGAAACCACAGAATCCCAGCAGCTGTCCTCTCGGACGTGGGGTTGGACCTCAGGAAGGGACACGTCTCTGGGCTGGTGTTGGGAGGCAGGGTGTTTTCAGTTTGAATCCTCTTGGACGTGAGGTTGGATCTCAGGAAGGGACACGTCTCTGGGCTGGCGTTGGGAAGCAGGGTGCTTTCTGTTTAAATCCTCTCAGAAGTGGGGTTGGATCTCAGAAAGAGATAATGTTTCTGGGCTGGCGTTGAGAGGCAGGGTGCTTTCTGTTGGAAGAGACACACACTGTACAACAAAGGCCTCTGTCTGACTGAAAGATCTTCTGAAATGAAAACCAAGAACTGGGCTAAGGTGTTATCTGGGAAACATCACTTGAAACTGCTAATCAATAAAACCCTTTGACAGAAGAAAAAAAGAATAACCCAAATGATAGGCAGACACTCCAGCAGTTGGGTGCCCAGATGAAAGGCAGACACTCAAGCAGTTGGGTACCCAGATGAAAGGCAGACACTCAAGCAGTTGGGTGCCCAGATGAAAGGCAGACACTCCAGCAGTTGGGCGCCCAGATGAAAGGCAGACACTCCAGCAGTTGGGTGCCCAGATGAAAGGCAGACACTCAAGCAGTTGGGTGCCCAGATGAAAGGCAGACACTCCAGCAGTTGGGCGCCCAGATGAAAGGCAGACACTCAGTAACAAGCAGTTAGGTGCTGGCGGAAGCACTGCAAATGGCAGTTGTGTGCGGGGAGCAAATGGAAGAGACTTCACTTCCTCTGCCTGAGCCTTGCTAATCCGGGGAATGTGTGGAAGGGAAGGGACTCTCTCGCTTCAGTTAGTCCCACTGCACAGTGCCCTCTGTCCTGCCACTGCTGGCACCCCGTTCAGCTGCTGCACTCAGAGTGGGGCATTGTCCTCCTCCCAGGCTAAGTGAGGCATTCCATCACAGGAGTGGGGGGTTGGGGACAGAGCCCCTGCGAACAGGGCCTGCTTTTATAGGGTAGGGTGGGGGTGGAGGGTCTGTGCTTTTGATATTAAGGAGTATTTCTTGGTAGACAGACATGATTCAGAAGCAAGCTGTTGTTTGCTAATTTGGCACGGTCTGCTTGTAGCCAGAGTCAGAAATAAGGGTGGTCCATCTGGTGTATTGTTTTTAACCCCTACGCGCACACGCACACGCACACGCACATGCACACGCACACGCACACACATGCACCAGGCTTCTGAGGCTATAGACTCAGCAACATGGATAGATAAGAAACAAATGTCCCCTGCTGGGTGTGATAAAAGTGAGAGAATGAATGTATTACAGCAGCTATTAATGGATTTATATTGCACTGATCCGCTGACATTCTGAGAGTTCCTGGCCGCACACAACTCATGGTAGAGCTGCAGAATGCCATGAGCCACCACTAGAGGATTTTGTGAGCTATCAGCACCCTCGATTATCTTCTGTAACAAGGTCAGCAACACTTCCACACTGAAGGGTTGCACTTTTAAGCAGAAGTGGTACAATTTAATTTAAAAAATGTGCACTGCTCACCAAATAAAATATATAAAACGCTTTCTGAAACAGAATAGTGCAGAGGATCAGCTCTGTTTTAGTAGAGCGCTAATCTCAGCGCACTGAAGGAACAGCATTTACTCACCGGCCTCCTACCTATCTCTTGCTGCTGTTCATATGCCGAAGTGTATATTCTGTGGGTGGGGTGGAGGTGCAAGGGTAGACTCGGACTGTACAGCGATTCTTTAACTTCCAAACAGCATATAGTTCAGTGTATTCTCCTCTTTCACACAACACACATATTGCACAGAACTCTGAATCTAAGCAGGATTTTTACAGTGGTCTCATTGGTTTCCTCCATCCTTTGTGGGCACAGTTCTGTTAACAAGCTTGTTTTTACTGTGTACTTCTGCAGTACACAGTACACTGTTAACAAAGAAGGCCTGTCTAGACACAACATGAGAGATTAGAAAACAGAACCTCAAGGACGCCTGTGATGAATGACCAAGAAAATGCTTGAAATAGTCTGCTTTATCAGCAATCTGTCGAAATGATTTTACATCTTCACAAGAAGCATTCAAAATAAAAGGGTAGGTCGACTAAATAAAATTGGTAGAATATGGATTTTAAATAAGATAAATTGCCACTAAAACTAGCTGAAAAAAATTGTTTTGGACACACAATAAATACATATATTTTTTTTCATTGACATTTAAAAAAAAAAAATTCCATTGCATCCTCATATGAGGCTATCATGCATTTGTGTCTTCCATATGTTCCCACATAAAGACTAGATGATAAGTTTAGATGTAGTAGAAGGGAAGCCAGCAAGCAGTGTCAAAGCTATACACGTATAGGCGTTGGGCATACTGTCAGAATCTGATTTAAAATAATGAATACCCAAAGCAGATATGTGCCTGTTCCATTAGCAGTTTCTCTTTGTAATCACTAATCATTGAGGGCTGGGGATGCCGATTCTGGGAAGGGGAGCTTGGTTTCCCGTCTGGTATTCCGGCTTGTGTGTCCGAACCCCTCTCCAAGGCCTGCCTGTTGATTGTTGACTGGAACTTATTAGAGGAAAGCAGGCAAGGCAAGGTCACATAGCACCCTGCCTCACCGGGCCGGCTGTTTATTTGAAAACCACTTCACAGTCACCACAGGTTACTTTCGTGGTTATTGCTGTTTTAATTGAACCCTGATTGGGACAGTGACTGTGATCAATTAGATTGTTCTTGCTGTTTTAATTGAACCCTGATTGGGACAGTGACTGTGATCAATTAGATTGTTCTTGCTGTTTTAATTGAACCCTGATTGGGACAGTGACTGTGATCAATTAGATTTTTCATGCTGTTTTAATTGAACCCTGATTGGGACAGTGACTGTGATCAATTAGATTTTTCATGCTGTTTTAATTGAACCCTGATTGGGACAGTGACTGTGATCAATTAGATTTTTCTTGCTGTTTTAATTGAACCCCGTTTGGGACAGTGACTGTGATAAATGAGGTGTGTTTGGGGCTCCAGGGTGGCAGTAGTATGTTAACTTCCTCTTCTCCACAAACCCTAACACTAACCCTAACCCTAACCCTAGCCCTAACCCTTACCCTAACCCTAACCTTTTTTCTCCACAAAATATAGAAACCATATATTAAACACCCTTTGTGCGTACAGTTGTCCCCACTAACTTCCTTGACTGGTTTAACGACTATTCTAGCTCCCCGGACTGTTTCTAATAAGTTGCACAATAATCAGAGGCCTCTCACAACAGTATTTCCCCTGGATCAAAATAAACCTACCAATTAAAAGAATCAAGGGCTCCTTTTACACACAGAGTGGAATCGGATTCAAGCTACCTGTTTGAAGAATTGATTCATAAATACTCTATGAATTCTGCATGTAAACTAGTTTGGGGCTAGAGTCGGGTTGGGGGTTTAATCAGATTCAACTGCAGGTCCTGAAGTATTGATTCCTCCAAACCTCATTGAGTCATGTAAATGCTGCATGTTACTTAATTAAAAAAATGATATATTCCTTATGAATGCAAATGCATTAAATAAAACTCACATGGCCAAAGTGGCAGCTTGCACTGGTGGCTTCATTGACCTATCCGATATTTATGAAAACCAACAAACAAAAAACAAAAAACCAAACAAACGGATCTTTTCCAAGAATCGTCATTCCTAATGGCGTCCAATAACCAGCCAATCCATCAGATCTGACACCCAGAAACTTTTGTTTATTTTTCTGTTTGTTTTCTCTTTTTTAAGTCAGCAAGGAGCTAAGAGACCAACATAGGCCTGCTCCTTTTAACAAGGCACACCACCTCAGCAATGGCCCTCCCCAATAAATTAATATTTATAAATGGCGTTATAGATATTTATAGCTTGCTCTTTCATATTTATGTAGTATCTAGTAATCATTAATAAATGGTTAATAAAATGTTTATTATTGGACCTTATTATTAAGTGCTAACATTACTTTTTTACAGTTTTATTCCAGTAGTGCATTTTCTCAAATTGTCATTAAGCTTTGAATTTACACCTATGGAAGAAAAATATGCACAGCAAATAGATGCTATCTGTACTTAGTTTTAACAGCTGTAGTGGCTACTGTCCCTAGTATTTCTAAGCCTAATGGCATGACTGTAGTGTCTGTGTGGAATTCTAATGCATGCTATGCCGCACCCCCCCCAACTCTCACCAGTACCTCAGTGCCAATACTAGACGTGATCTGTCTGTGTGACTTGAATTCCATGAATAACTATTTTGCAAATGCAGAGTCAAAATAGAGCATTGAGAATGCACCCTGCACTCAGAACGAAGTTTGTTGGGTATTATAATTAGGGTCTAGTTTGGAAGGGTTACAAATTTCTTCAGGTTCATGTTGCATGAATAAATCTTGAGTAACACTGGGAATGCTGAATGGTTCAGGGTTTGGCTTCATTCACAACCTAAATCATTTTTTATAACTGAATGCATTTGGTGTAAATATGTAATTTGTGTTTCTTGTGCAAAAAAAAATCCCTTCTAGTTGTTAGCAAGTGTTCGGAGGTGCTGGGTAGAATATCTCCCAGGTAATACAGAACCATGACAGTCACAGGGCTATTTCCACTCCTCAGCGCTGTGTGTCTCCAGCATGCTTCACCTACTGCAGAGCTTTCTCTGCTGAAGCACCATGGCATTCCACTTCCTGACCCCAGTCACACGGGCCTAAATGAACCATTTTCCATTGCCCTGGACTGGCAGTAGGAAAGATTCCCATCTATGTGAGGAGGGTGTCTGACTGGGACCTGACCAATTCGATGTATGGAATGAAACACAGTACTCCGTAAGCCTGAGCACATACTGCACTAGGCCGCTGTGGAAAGTTTTAACCTATAGCTGTGCTTTATATGAGCTGCTTCCACTGAAAATAAACCTGCATCATGCACTGACAGACTGTCCTCAAAAGAGGTACATAATAAGATACACGAGGCATTATTGACGAGTCATAGTAAAAACAACACTTATGTCACAGAAGACTTGTGTCAGTATCAATGACGTATCGGAACTATTTTTTAAAGAATCTTTAAAAAAAATTAATAACAGAGCTCTCTGGCTGTCAACTTCTCTTAAACAAACAGAATGGATGAAGAGGTAAACTTACAGGAGTCACATTACTCCTTTTAATCACATGTCTACTGGTTTCTTAACCCAGTACAGGTTAACCTGTATTGAGAGCTATGTGCCATTAGTTTGATAGGCTCTACTTCATATACAAGCTTCCCATGGTGAGATTGCCCAGGTTGGCATGCTCTTCCCATATGCATTGCCCACTCTTTACAATATGAATTATGAATTAGTTATTTAGCAGATGCTTTTCTTCAAAGTGACTTACAGAGACTAGGGGGTGAGCTATGCATCAACAACTGCTGCAAAGTCACTTACAATATATAAGTTTTACGTCTCATCTGAAGGACTGAGCACAAGGAGGTTAAGTGACTTGCTCAGGGTCACACACAGTGAGTCAGTGACTGAGCAGGGATTAGAACCGGGGACCTCCTGGTATCAAGCCCTTTTCTTTAACCACTTAACCACCTTTAACCACCAAGCCTCTTACAGGAATAGTTAGTATGCATGGTTTTATACCCTGCTTTAGCACACTTTAACATTCTAGTAGCTTGTACCATGCATGGCTATACGTGGTCCCCAGGTGTAACGCTCTCATACGGTGTTGCTGGAGTTTGCAGTGCACATGTCATCTGTTTGGGTCATCGTGTATACATCCTTTCACAGCAGATCTTCTGCAATGATCCTTTTCTTCACATACCCATCCCTGTCATTCATTGGGTTACCTCCTAGGGTTACTGGTTCTGTTCTCTATTGCTTACAGGTGGTAAAATACACATGGCTTGAAGACATGTGCATTTATTGATGCTCTGAATTTGGGGATGTGTTGCTATTTCCTGTGCAGTATAATGTTTTTGTTGCTGATTTGCAGACAGTCCAAACAGCTTGGACAGTTGTCTGAGAACCACTTGACTGCGTAATCCAAACAGATTTCTTTCCAACTTTTTATTTCTTTTCTCTCTCTCTCTCACTCTCTTAACAGTGTCTGCAGTCAGCAGCTTTACTGGAAGTGTGCAGGTCCAAAGAGGAAAGCAGAGTATCACAGCAAGCACAGGCCAGAGACGAGGAATGAGGAATCCAGCTGCTGTTGTCCATCAGACATTACGACCCCCCTCCCGCCCCCATGTAGAAATGAGCTCCAATCAATGATCCTCTTCACTGGCTTTTCCTGGAAAACAATCTTTAAATTTGACATCAGCTTTGGCGCAGATCTCTCTCTCTCTCTCTCTCTCTCTCTCTCTCTCTCTCTCTCTCTCTCTCTCTCTCTCTCTCTCTCTCTCTCTCTCTCTCTCTCTCTCTCTCTCTTTTAAAGGCAAATATTGTACATAGGCCCTGATTCAAATCTGATTCATTTTTTAAATAATCTGTTTTTTATTTAGGTGGTAACACTTTACATGAAGTGTCGCTAATTACTGTATAATTACATAGCAGTTACTTAATAAATACATGTGTACATGCACATAATTACAATGTTATTATGCATAGTTACAATGTACTCAATGTGTAAATCTTTTTGCATCATACACAATTGTATCAGAAAAGGGTTAGGGTTACAGTTATAGCATACAAAAAGAAGTACATTGTAACTATGCATAATAACATTGTAATGATGTGTAAGTCCACATGTATTTACTAAGCAACTACTAAGTAAGTATACAGTAATTAGAGACACTTAATGTAAAGTCTTACCAAAGTTTGTTTTGATGAAAAAAATAACAGATTTTGTTTTTGTGAATGTGAATGTCCTCTATCACTATATCATTTATAGTCTGATATAACAGACAGAATTTGGTTTGCAAATTGTTGTCTTGAGAGAAAAAAACTGTATGAAAAATCTCAGTGATCTGATCGGCTAGCAACGTTCATTAGCAATGCAATTATTTCTGTTTGAGCATTCAGTGGGATCTGATTATTGCTGTTTCTTGTATGTATTCTTTCAATTCCTTAACATTAAACCATATTATAAGCACAATAACACAGAATCAGGTTTCTGGTCATGAAACACACAGACAACCCACAAGGTACCTGTCAGTCATCCAGTTCCAATATCACACTGGATCAACACCCACCTCTAGTGGCCCTCATTAGAAAACTCAGGCTGGTCGCTGTGAGTTTACTGTACTTTCTGTGAGACTGCACCCCTCCTCCAATCATGATCAGTCTTGTCAAGCAGACTCGGGCACTGTTTTGGGGTCGCTTAAAGCAGCCCCAATGCAATCTGAGGTCATATTATGAAAGGAGGATTGGACACCCTGGCTGCTTGCTTCACTGTCAAAGAGGCGTCAGTGAAAATCAGCCTGTTTCCTATAAATCAGCTCTCCAGGCCTGAGAGGAAAAGGGAAAAACAAAGATAAGCAGCTCATATCAATCAGACAGGGCTGACTCAGAAAGCTCAGTAACTTCTCTGTTATTAAGAGTAATAATGATGCAATAACCTCTGAGTACATATGCTGAATGCACACGACAAATGAGCAGCACAGAACAAACAGCGATCTCAAGTTTTGTTTCTTTGTAGCTTAAAAAGATTGACAATGAAAAATGTGGGGGGACTTTGAACTAAGGGGCGACTGATTAAAGTTACAAAACTGGTATCTCGTGTGTCAATACCGAGCAAACTCTACAGCACCGAACGGATGCAATCTGCTTCCTCTACTGCTGTTGACAGCAGGCTGAGATACTGCAACACCAGGCTGCCCTAACCCAAGAACAGTTCCCACAGTAAAGTGCTTCATTTTTCCACTGATTTTTTCCAGTTACCCCCAGCCATGATCAGTGAGGGTGCAGCTGAGCGGCCAGGGTGAAAAGGAGACACAGAGAGGTAAAGTGCCCTACTCAAGGACCTACAAGCACACACACAGTGCCCTGCTCAATGACCTACAGACACACACACACAGTGCCCTGGTCAAGGACCTACAAGCACATACACAGTGTGCCCTGGTCAAGGACCTACAAGCACACACACAGTGCCCTGCTCAAGAGCAGACAAGCACACACATACAGTGCCCTGCTCAAGAGCAGACAAGCACACACACAGTGTGCCCTGGTCAAGGACCTACAGACACACACACACAGTGCCCTGGTCAAGGACCTACAAGCACATACACAGTGTGCCCTGGTCAAGGACCTACAAGCACACACACAGTGCCCTGCTCAAGAGTATACAAGCACACACACAGTGCCCTGCTCAAGGGTATACAAGCACACACACACACAGTGCCCTGCTCAAGAGTATACAAGCACACACACAGTGCCCTGCTCAAGAGCAGACAAGCACACACACAGTGCCCTGCTCAAGGGTATACAAGCACACACACAGTGCCCTGCTCAAGAGTATACAAGCACACACACAGTGCCCTGCTCAAGAGCAGACAAGCACACACACAGTGCCCTGCTCAAGGGTATACAAGCACACACACAGTGCCCTGCTCAAGGGTATACAAACACACACACACACAGTGCCCTGCTCAAGAGTATACAAGCACACACACACACTGTGCCCTGCTCAAGAGCAGACAAGCACACACACAGTGCCCTGCTCAAGAGTATACAAGCACACACACACAGTGCCCTGCTCAAGGGTATACAAGCACACACACAGTGCCCTGCTCAAGGGTATACAAACACACACACACACAGTGCCCTGCTCAAGAGTATACAAGCACACACACAGTGCCCTGTTCAAGAGTATACAAGCACACACACAGTGCCCTGCTCAAGAGCAGACAAATCTCCATTTGTGACTCCAGGTCCTTGTTTCTTTTTTCAGGTCGAAAAAGTCCCTTGTGTCAACATTCATGTAGTAAACAGTACCTAATATCCTTAAAATATTCTCCAAAAGTGTTGTGCGAAAATACTTGACATCTACTGTACTTATCAACTTTTCCAACCCTCGATTTATCCCCTTTCTGTAGAATGACCCACCAAACTATGCTTTTCAAGACTAACAGCTAGTTTCACACACCCTGATTAGCTCTAATCTTGGACTAATCTATCTCAATTAACATTAGGTAGTCTGAGATTAGTGCTAATCAGGGTCTGTGAAACTAGCCATTAATAAATTGAATAAATAATGTTTCTTATTATCTTGTATACAAACACAACATATGTAATGGATTATATATTCAACATAGTAGAAGAAAGTTATTTTGTTTTTAATGTTTTCATTTAGTTTTGAGAGAGTGAAGTATTGTTATACAGAACTTAGAGAACTTCTCATAGAGAACTTCAAATAAACAAGCCATTGAATTGGAATTGCTCGAAAAATTTGACTCGCTTTTATGTTGTCCCATACAGTATATCTTCTGTATTAATCTCACTTGTTTAATACAAGAGCTGTATTGAAATATTTCACAATGCTGATTTATAGAAAGTGAAACACTGAGGATTAGAACACCTCTTGCTTATTGTATTCTATGGCACTGTTACTCAATGCATGCACAGCAATGCAGTCTTACCAGTCTTGCATCTTAGAGCAGTTCAAACTCGTCAGTACTGCTGTTATAACTGCAAACTTCATCAATCATGTTTTGCTCTGATAGGGGTAAAGCAACCTCTATGTATTTCTGTGGGGCTGTTGTAACGAATCTCAAGGACTGTCTCAGGCTGTGCTGTCAGCTCTACAGCACAGCCATGGTATAATAAACACTTTACACAAAGATGCACTTATCCATTTCAAAACAGCCCCTTCTCAGTTTTCCACCACTATCCCCTTAAATGGGCATGGAATGGAACTTTTTTTTTTTTTTAACATACCAGTTCTGGCCCGCCTTATATATTAATAAAGAACCTCTAGTTAAAAAGAAAAGCTAATATTTCTAACATTGAAGCACTCTAAATTACACCTAACATTTTTCACGGAAGTTTTGTAACATTAAAAGTATTTCCCTTTTAGAAAACATAATAAAAAGTCCTAACTTTGCTCTGGAACAAAAGCTGTCATAGCCAAATAGAAATTAATACTGCTGTGCCTCTGCAGAGTACGTAGCTACACAACGGCATGGCTCTAATCTGCTCTAATCCTGCTGCACTGTCAGTGCAGAGTACGTAGCTACACAGCGGCATGGCTCTAATCTGCTCTAATCCTGTTGCACTGTCAGTGCAGAGTACGTAGCTACACAACGGCATGGCTCTAATCTGCTCTAATCCTGTTGCACTGTTAGTGCAGAGTACGTAGCTACACAGCGGCATGGCTCTAATCTGCTCTAATCCTGCTGCAGTGTCAGTGCAGAGTACGTAGCTACACAGCGGCATGGCTCTAATCTGCTCTAATCCTGTTGCACTGTTAGTGCAGAGTACGTAGCTACACAGCGGCATGGCTCTAATCTGCTCTAATCCTGCTGCAGTGTCAGTGCAGAGTACGTAGCTACACAGCGGCATGGCTCTAATCTGCTCTAATCCTGCTGCAGTGTCAGTGCAGAGTACGTAGCTACACAACGGCATGGCTCTAATCTGCTCTAATCCTGCTGCAGTGTCAGTGCAGAGTACGTAGCTACACAGCGGCATGGCTCTAATCTGCTCTAATCCTGCTGCAGTGTCAGTGCAGAGTACGTAGCTACACAGCGGCATGGCTCTAATCTGCTCTAATCCTGCTGCAGTGTCAGTGCAGAGTACGTAGCTACACAGCGGCATGGCTCTAATCTGCTCTAATCCTGCTGCACTGTCAGTGCAGAGTACGTAGCTACACAGTGGCATGGCTCTAATCTGCTCTAATCCTGCTGCACTGTCAGTGTTAAATCGATCCCACAGACCCTCACCATCACACTACAGGGAAACATTTCCAAGATCTCCGCCCACAAAGCCCTTGGGTTACAATGACCAATCGGTTACTTCTTCACTTAACACTTCTAACACAGTGCTTTCTGTGCAATGTAACTGTTACAAATGAACACTGTTTGCTGCCAGGCCAGGACCTGCTACATTGCTATCAAAGAATGTGCTAAATGTAGCATTAAGATAGTGGTCAGCCCGGTCACGTTATTATACATTTTCTCACAATCTCTCCTCATTAGCATCCCGCCCACCCCTCTCTCCTCTCTCTCCACCCCCCCCCCCCCCCCGCTCTATTGTGAAGCTTTTTCTTTCTTTTTTTTGTTGTCGTCATTCAGTAAGAGCAGTGAAAAAAACAAACCAAGAAACAAAACGAAAGGCTTTTAAAAATGTGAGAAGTGCTTGAATCAAAGGTTACTGCTGGTGCTTTGTGTAGCTTTTTTGTTTGTTTTAGGAAGACTGGAATTCCAAATTAATAATGCAAAAGAAACAAAAATCCAATCATTCCCACCTGTGAGTTGAGTTGAGGAATAGGTTTTTATCCTTCTGTTTTAATGTATTCCCCAATTGCTTATCCTTCTGTATTAATGTATATCCTGAATTGCTTATCCTTCTGTATTAATGTATACCTCGAATTGCTTATCCTACTGTATTAATGTATATCCTGAATTGCTTATCCTTCTGTATTAATGTATACCTCGAATTGCTTATCCTTCTGTATTAATGTATACCTCGAATTGCTTATCCTTCTGTATTAATGTATACCTCGAATTGCTTATCCTTCTGTATTAATGTATATCCTGAATTGCTTATCCTTCTGTATTAATGTATACCTCGAATTGCTTATCCTTCTGTATTAATGTATATCCTGAATTGCTTATCCTTCTGTATTAATGTATACCTCGAATTGCTTATCCTTCTGTATTAATGTTTATCCTGAATTGCTTATCCTTCTGTATTAATGTATACCTCGAATTGCTTATCCTTCTGTATTAATGTATACCTTGAATTGCTTATCCTTCTGTATTAATGTATATCCTGAATTGCTTATCCTTCTGTATTAATGTATACCTCGAATTGCTTATCCTTCTGTATTAATGTATATCCTGAATTGCTTATCCTTCTGTATTAATGTATACCTCGAATTGCTTATCCTTCTGTATTAATGTATACCTCGAATTGCTTATCCTTCTGTATTAATGTATATCCTGAATTGCTTATCCTTCTGTATTAATGTATACCTCGAATTGCTTATCCTTCTATATTAATGTATATCCTGAATTGCTTTCCATTCATCTGTCCCTATATCTGGAGCCTGTGAATCAGAGCTAGTCATGTTTGACTACAGGGAAGGAGGTGCGTTCATTGTGAATGGACAAACAGAAAAGCCATTTCACACTCAGTGACATCCTGTAACAGAGAGCGAATGAATCTGCATCAACCACGTCTCCCTCCCGACCTGTGAGGGCGCTGTATAACAGGAACAGGGTGTCCCGGACTGGATGGTTTGTCAGTCATGGATTGGCGGATATGTGATTGCACTCGCTACTGAAGGGGGGTGTGACTGAAGGTATATCAGGAGATGTGGCCAAGTGATCTGTTCCTCTGTTATGGATACAGACTGACAGTGAGGAGTAAAAGCAACTGTGAGTGTTTAGTGTTGTACTGTCTGAACTGTTCTTGTTTTATTATTTGTAGACGGCTAAATATCCGGGAGCTGTCGCTGATAAGCCAGCATCAAACGCGGACTGCACTGCACCACTGTTAAGCACTTGTATCGTATTCATAACATCACTTGCACCCGGAGCACTCACTGTTGGACTGGTGATCGTGTAGGTGTTTTAAAGTGCGTGTTTATTATTATTATAATTTCAGGACTGAACCCTGTGGTTTTACATTCTTATTTAGTGCAGGTTGCAATGCCCAGGATGAATTTATCAGAACTGAATCAATTCGCTGACTGTGGATAGATCCCAACCAGGTGAAGGACAGTGTAAGAAATTGATCCAAATAACTTACATTCAGTTACAGAATATACTGTTCTTGTGAGACTTGGGTCCAATAAGAAAATGCTAAAGATTTCAAAACCACAGCGATTCTATCTCTTGCATGCTGTAACAACTGTCCTTAAACATGAAGTATATACATCTCTAAGAACATGCTACAGATTGCAAGCCACTGCAGTTTAAATTCTTACTAGCTACAATATGCATGATGTGATTGCTGTGTTTTTCTTTAACCAGGAAGTCTGTTCTCAGAAATGCATAAGGTTTGGTGCTAATCGACAAAGAACAGTGAATAGATGTTGCCTTATACAGTGGCTGAACAGTGGTTGTGTAGCATTTTGAGAATGTTCTTATACAGTGGCTGAACAGTGGTTGTGTAGCATTTTGAGAATGTTCTTATACAGTGGCTGAACAGTGGTTGTGTAGCATTTTGAGAATGTTCTTATACAGTGGCTGAACAGTGGTTGTGTAGCATTTTGAGAATGTTCTTATACAGTGGCTGAACAGTGGTTGTGTAGCATTTTGAGAATGTTCTTATACAGTGGCTGAACAGTGGTTGTGTAGCATTTTGAGAATGTTCTTATACAGTGGCTGAACAGTGGTTGTGTAGCATTTTGAGAATGTTCTTATACAGTGGCTGAACAGTGGTTGTGTAGCATTTTGAGAATGTTCTTATACAGTGGCTGAACAGTGGTTGTGTAGCATTTTGAGAATGTTCTTATACAGTGGCTGAACAGTGGTTGTGTAGCATTTTGAGAATGTTCTGCCTGGTTATAGCACTGCAGGTTAACATTCCAGTCAGGTAATCTGCTCCAACTCGAGGAATGTATTAATGAGGAGACAAAGGGTTAGGCAAGGTTTCAGGCAGCAACTCAATACTTCCCTAAACAGGAGAAAGAATGGGACCAAGCTGCCAACCCCCCCCCCCCCCCTCCCCCCCCCAAATAAATAAGGGTTGCATCTGTGCATTCGGAAACCTGATCTGGTTACCCTTAGACCGAAGTATTTCTCCGTATACTTCAGAGCATTGGAACATAGGGATACATAGGACATCTTTTTCTGATCAGATTTTAAGCCAGTTCTAAAAAAGGGTGTGGACAGCACAAGGGATGGTGATGCCAGCTTCCCCCTTTCCCCCCTGAGCATGTCTCAGTCTGTGTTCTTTGGGGGTGATGGAGCGAACCAGTCTCTATGTCCATTGGATCCTTGCTCAGGTACTGTGGCTAGCGGCTCTGAACTGGCCCTCTGACCTGACTGACCATGCCCAGGTTTAAAAGACAAGGAGACTGGTTAGCTAGCTGACATCACTCCCAGAGAAACAGCCAAACAGCAGACAACTCTTCTACAAGCAGTCCAGGTGCCATGCTGTGATTTTAGTGGAGCACTTTGTAGATTGGCTGTACTGGGCCATGTATAGAACAGTGCAGACTGTTTAATCTGTTGGATGCCAGGAAAGCAAAGATTAATATCTTCATTTCATGGTTTATAGTATCTTATTATAGTATATTTACAGACTGCTTAGAAAGCTAATAAAAAGCTAGTTGCTGAAATCCACAAACAACCCCCCCACATGTATCCCCCCCACACTCACACACACGCACACACACACACACATGCAGACACACATGCACACGCACACACACGCACACACACACATGCAGACACACATGCATACGCACACACACATGCACGCACACACACACATGCAGACACACGCACGCACACACACAAACATGCAGACACACATGCACACGCACACACACACACGCACACACACAATCAGGTTCATGCACACTCCAGATGGTTGACTGGAGCCGAAAGGGATAGAACCTTTTTTATTATTATTATATTGATCACATAAGAGCATTTCAGTATAAGAGGGGCAGTATTTTTGACAAAAAAATAACACTATCTATGTGTGTGTAATATGAAAACATGGTGATGTGATTGTGGGGATGCAATGTGTAAAACTTTGACATTACCATTATTAAGCGTGAGGTGTTCTCCAATGCTTTAGTGCACCTCCTGTCCCAGCAGTTTGCAGAATACATCCATCAGCGCATTAGCAGTTGAGTGAGGATTGTTTGACTTCAGGGATGTGGTGCACTTTGGTAAACAGCATGAACCACGTAAATGAATTTCTCTTTATAAATAAAGCTATCAGTGTTCTTAAAAAAAAATGAGCCGACGCCCAGGAACTTGCTCGAACTTGCGTTACAGTCGACATATTCCCTTTTAAATATGTATTGCTAGTGCACACAAATATCACAGGCTGCAATACAAAGTCACATAGCTACATCAAGTTCTGTGACATTAACAGGTTTGTTTTCCTTTCACAAACAGTTCGACTGCAGACTAGACGCCACTTGGCCAAACCTTTGAAACCTTTGAGAAACAGCTCAGTACATAACTTCGGTTGGGTGGTTTCTCACTGAACTTCCTTCACTACTGATGTTTAACATTCAAGGTGCTGCATTTATTCTTTGCTGGGACAAATATATGGGTTTTAAAGAAATGGCAGTGGTGTCACTAATATCAGGCACTGATGTCAGAGATGAGTACCCACCAGTGAGACTGCAGGACTTTTCCAGGTGGTGATTCTCTGCAGGGCAGGTGTTAGAGGCTCAGCTGCAGTGAAAGCACACCCAGCCTGTCCCTGTCCCATCAGCAGGCTGGAGCAGGGTGAGAGTACACAGACTTCATGCCCTCCTAATCCCAGGCTACTCCTAAGAGCTGCCATCACTGCTTTTTAGGATCTGTTATCTATTTTTGTAGAGTGGACACCTGTCCATTAGCAACTGTGGCTGAGACCACAAAAACAGCCAGTAATAAACCACCAGTTAATGAGAGAAACACTCTCAATCCTAAGAGCCTGGGGAAAATCAATATGTCAAACAAACAGGCGTGGAAAAGACTGCACATCAACTAATCTATTATGATCCGCACGCACGTTTGTATTCGCAGTCATATTTATAGTAAAGTTATTATTAATATTGTTGGTGTTATTTCAACATGCTTAGGCTTAAATGACATGACACACTTGCCACATGCAGCTTTTACAGGTGCCACTTTGCTTTGTTTTTTTATAACAGGCAGTTGTGATTGATTTACTTGACAGTCAAGTTTTATTAAATCCCTGTGATTTAAAAGGACCACCTGTGAACACTGAGCACTCTAAAGAATCCCCATTTTAAATAAGCCAGGCTTTGTTCACAAAAACGTAGAATTCAAAAACCAAAATGAAGACAGCCAGACCACTGGTTCCACCATTTCCAAAAAGGACAGCTTTTGAACAGTCCTCTTCAGCTCTGAAAGCACACTGATATTGGTTTCCTTTTGTTTTTCTGGTTTTCATTTTGGTTGATGTGAACAAATGCCTAGTCAATGTTAAGCTGAAGCCACCAGATCTCACTTCAATTACCTGTACTCCCTAAACCGAATCAAGCGGCCAGTGTCCAAAGCAATGGTATTAAGACTGTATTTTTAAATAATTAATTAATTAATTAATTAATTAGTAATTTAGCAGACACTTTGATCCAAAACGACTTACAGAAACTAGAGGGTGAAATATGCCTTACAATAGGATGTGGGTTTTGCATCTCATCCTATCACACAAGCCTGCGTTACTGGAATCAGATACAGTTCGGTTTGCCACTGCAGTGCTACATTCTTCAGGTCCTTCAGAGCCACATTGTGCTGTTGTGTTTCTAGCACCCAATGCAGCAAGTCTGTCAAATTGAACTGTTTATTTATTGATTGATTTATTTTTTATTTCCCACAGTTGCAAATCAGGTTGCTAATGGAAAACCACTACCTTTCAAGGTGATGAGTGAATAAAAGACGCTGACATTGCTTTCCTAAGCTGTAATTTTACCTTGGCAGTGAAGGTGACGGATATTGCATAAGAAAAAAAACAAAAAATAAACCGTCTTGGCTCTCCCTGCCTGGACTAAGGAGCCACAGTGGCGCATGTGGCTGTGTGTCCAGTGGTTAAAGAAAAGGGGCTTATAACCAGGAGGTCCCTGGTTCAAATCCTGGCTCACTCCCTGACTCACTGTGTGACCCTAAGCAAGTCACTTAACCTCCTTGTACTCTGTCTTTCAGGCGAGATGTTGTTGTAAGTGACTCTGCAGCTGATCAATAGTTCACACCCTAGTCTCTGTAAGTCACCTTGGATAAAGGCGTCTACTAAATAAACAAATAATGATAAAGAATAATAATTGATGCCTCCACAGCCAGGGGAATGTCATTGTGAAAGCTTAATTACACATATTGCAAAGGTTCACTGGGAGACAGGTAATCGTGCACTGCCAAAGCCTCACCTTGTAATTTCACTTGGTGGATTCCAGAAACTGACATTTGACAAATGTAGGAGGGAGAAAAGAAGACACGATCAAAGCTGCTTTTCCCATGGTGGTTGCCGGTGTCGTTTAAAAATGTAAGACTCCTTAAGATTTATGGACAGTCGCTTTTTACTCTGCTTATCCAGTTTAGTCTCAGGGAGTTAAAACTAAAAGAGATAATTGGGAGGCCATGTTAGGATGTTTATTCTCAAATAAATGCATGGTCAACTAACAACCTCGGTTCCTGCAAGCAGGGGTTTCTCACAGGCAGAGGTTGGACGCGAACCCGGGACCCGCTTTGAAGCATAGCACCGACACCGCTGTACAAAGGAGCCAGGCTCCATTGCAGGAACAGATATCGAGCTTATGTCTTCATGTTTAGATTGCGTCACCTACCAGCTCGTTGTCAATCAACAAATGCATTTTAAAAATACAATAACAAAGGCTGTCAGGACCTGCAATGTGCTGTAACACCCAATGTGGTGCAGATCCTGTGCGGCCGCTTTAGGAAATACCAAAACTCAAAAGAACATTTATTATTTTAAACTCCATTATTAGCAATGCAATTACAAACTGGATTCTATAATTACTGTTCCATATGTAGTAGTAACCATTAGCCAATGATACATTAATCACTCCTGATATCGAACCTTTGACTGTCCGTGATAACACAGTGTACCTGTTCATCAGGAATCCAAGCCAGTAAGTGTGGAATACATCCTTAAATAATGATCCCTTCATATGAATTCAATCGGCAGGAAAGATCAAAGAAAAGATTGAGCAAAGTCATGATTTATTACATGCAGCAGGTTGGTTACATCTGTGCTGCCAATCAGAGAAAGGGAAGCAAGCATCAAGCTGCTTTTGTGATTAAGATAAGTACGATCCTCAGCACAGGGCACTGCACCTATTGTTCTGCATATTGTGCTCTCAGTGGCAAGTTGCAAAACAATGCATATTTAAAGGCTACTGTCCACCACAACCATGATATAGTGAATTATTTGATGCACTGCTAGATGGTTACTTGTTGAACCCCTGGCCAGAGAACAGATCCATCTCACTGCTGAAATCAAGGCTCATGCTTATGTTTTCTTTTTCTGCCTGTTGAGAGAGAAAAAAAGTTGCACAATGTAACCATTTGAACAAGAAAAACACATTGCATGACTTTTAGTAAATACTGAGACTATAAATATTCAGGGACTCAAAGCACCTGCTATCCTGTAGCCAAGTACTAAGTAACTACTATGTAAATACACAGTAATGTGAAACGCAATGTTAAGTGTCACCAATTCAAATACAAAATGATTGGTACACAGCAGAACTGTGTGTTTTGCAGAATGTTTCAAACATGTTTTAAAGGTGAAGAGGCGATTTCCCCGCTTTTATTAGAAGCACAGGTTCTAGTTTCTAGGGTTAATGTATACCATCAGTATGGAATCCCTCCTCACATTGCATAGTTTTATTTTAGCATGTGGACATCAGGGGCTCTGCAGGACACTACACTGGTTTTGACGGCTATAAGACAAGTATGTGCACTACAGGAGTATTTCTCAGGACACCCAAGCAGTCCTGTACTGCAGTTATTACATGCACATATACACCAACTCAATTTAGAAATGATTATTAAAAAAGGTAACAACATTACCTCTGGTGATACTGCAGCGCAGTAGCGTATTCTTGTAGCAAAGTACTGACAGTTTGCTTCAAATAATTTGAAAGGTATTGTTTTTACCAATCAACGTTGTCATTTCAGCAGAAATTTCAACCTCGCTTCTTGGTTTGTGAGATGCATCCAGTTTGTTATCTACAAAATACTTGCTTCCTTGGGCCACAACAGTCAATTGGATCCTTCCTTATTTCCGATGTTACGGCAGTTTTGGTGCACAGATGTTGGATTCTCCTATATCAATGCAGAGTAATTGCAATCGATTCATAGTACATACAGTAACACGTGTAAAAAAAAAAACATACTACCCAGTAATAAAGCTTGACTGCAAGGAATTCTAGAGCGTCTATCTGTAAAGTAAAATTGAAAGGATTCAAATTCCTGTAGGACATCTTACGATGATTCATGCTGCAGTATAAAGTCCTTGATACTACTGTGACAGGGGAGATTTGTGCTGGCTATCAGGCGCATGCATGATCCTGCAGGGGGGATCAGAAGCCCTGTTTGACCCTCCTGCCAATCATGGTGATGACACAAAAAGGTTGAGCGAGGGTGTGTCTTGCAGACCTCTTTGATTAGTTGAAGGGCGGGTCTTGGGTGGACGGTCAATCCCATAAAAATGACGCTCTCCTATTCCTTTGGTTAGCCCTTGCAGGATACCACACAGCGGAAGCTCTGGCCAGAGCTGTGGAATAACCCAGAGAAAGAAACTATACGAACTGAGTAAAAGAAAAGGTGGCCTGTTCCTGACACAACAGCAGCAGGCAGCGGAGAACAAGGCAGGCAGTGGAGATGGCTGAAGTCGAAAGCCAGACTATATTTATTTCTTAGCCAACACCCTTATCCAGGGCGACTTACAATTGTTACTAGATATCACATTATTTTTACATATAATTAGCCATTTATACAGTTGGGTTTTTACTGGTGCAATCTAGGTAAAGTACCTTGCTCAAGGGTACAGCAGCAGTGTCCCCCACCTGGGACTGAACCTACGACCCTCCGGTCAAGTCCAGAACCCTAACCACTACTCCACACTGCTGCCCACTATTAGTTCCTACGTACCCATACTGGTGAAGTACAGTCCCTGGGTCATTATATAGTTTAGCTCAGGGGGAATCTGGGCACCCCAATACAGTATTGAGGGAATAGGAGAACATCATTAGATCTTGTGCCTCAAAGGCTAGTGGAGGTGGCGAGACCCTGCATATTGCAGCACTTTTCTTGTAGTTTTATTTACAGTGCTTTTGTTTCCTGTTTTGATTTCTCTTTTGATTATGGATTATTATTTCTGCATGTACAGTACCTCAGGGGGATACCATTGTTGGTTATTCAGTCTTATCATTGCTGGACCTGTGTTAAAAGCACTTCTGTGTTAATCAATCCTGTGCGCCTGTGCGGCGTCTCAAAGACTCTCGCTGACTCCTGTGTTATCAGTGAACCACCCACACCCCACCTCACAACTACACATAGGGGTAGGTTTACTAAAGAGTTGAGCCTGTCGCAAACCAGTTGCAAATGAGTCAGAAGTCTCGGGTGAAACGTACCAGACAGGCACAATGCTATTTGTGTATTTTTAGGGAATGCTTTACAGCTGCAGTTTTTCTTTGTGGTTCAACCTCAGATGACTATGTAGTTATGGGCATTCCTGCATAAATTTGCAAAAATGGGATGGAGATAAAAATCAGAGTTCTCAGATTTTAAAATGAGATGTACGGAAGCTGCAGACAATTGCGACACGTACAATTGCATCCATTTGTTAAGAACTTCTGAAAGCATGTTTTAATGCTTTCAAATGTTGACATTTCCCAGCCCACCTTTTCGTGTGCATTGCAGGTTGTGCTCAATGCATTTTTGAGACGAACAGTGAAATACCTATGTTTCCCTAAAACCAGGGAGCAATAGACTGCACACATGTGACGCTAACCCCTCCAGCTCATTCTGAGCATCTGTATAGGAATAGGAAACACACCTATTCTATTAATGTGCAGGTGGTTGTAATTGTGCACAGTTAGGCACTACACCATTGATTAACTTAAATAAAAATGGACAGTATACATTTGGCTTATAGGCTACTCGTGATAATATGAATTAGTGGTATAATGCAAAATCTTAGCTGGTCCCTTGAAATTTGTATTAACCAGTATTGACAGTCCTCCTGTAAGTATCATAGCTTGTCAACGCGGCTCCATGATCTATTGTGTGTTAATTGTCTAGGCTGCCAAGTTAATAATAATAAAAAAAAACTACAATCATTTAGTTTAATTTAAAATGATCTTTTCTTTGCATTACACAGTGCAGCAGCATGATTTATTTTGTGTTACCATACTCATAGCTTACAGGCTAAAGTAAAAAGAAAGTGTGCTAGGTGTTCATTTGATTATACTACTATACTGTATAGATGTACTGTATAGATTTATATATTTTTTATAATGCAATGTGTAACCTACCCAAAACACATTACTGTTATTTCAGTGCAATGATTTATACATCGAAAATACTTTGAGCACTATAAATGTGTGTGTGTGTGTGTGTGTGTGTGTGTGTGTGATTTATTTTTGCAGTTTAGCGAGAGGCTACTCCTGTATGAAAAGCTTTTTGATAGAAACACATTTTTCATTTGGGGGCAAAGGTGGGGGCCCCGCTATAGATTCAGATGGGATTAAACTGCATTTCTCTCTCTCTCTCTCTCTCTCTCTCTCTCTCTCTCTCTCTCTCTCTCTCTCTCTATATATATATATATATATATATATATAGAAATATAGTGAGCGAGATTGCTCTATTTGGGGAAAGCTGGCTGAAGTTGCTTTTAAAAACTGCACAGGAAACAGAAGTGACAAACCAATGGTGAGATTTTATTTAACAATGAAAAATCAAACACAAGTACTTCAATAATTCAAAAGAAAAACCTAGCCCAGTTATCTGGGCCCTATCTAAACTGTGTTTGCATTTTTCCTCTCTAAAGAATTAGCCCGCTAAGCAGCGCGTAAGTCTATAAAGGCGTTGCACAGTCTCTTCTCTTGAAGACCTCACTCTCCAACTCACGCAATTGAAATATTTGCTAGAAGCTATTAATTCATCGGTACAGGGTGTTCTCAATGTATTTGTTATTTATATTATTGTGTTTCTCCCTAGTGCAAATGACAGACAATTTCTCCTCGTTTCTTCATATTTCTTCATTCTTCATATATACACATACACTGCTGTGCAAAAGTCTTAGACATGTTGCATTTTTCTACTCTGATGCATTATGAGCATCAACAATTTACTCAAAGCCTCCACTGGTGTTTTCTACTATTATAACAACCTTGACTTTCATGAAGAAGGAAACACATTGAGTGAAATAGCTCACATCACTTGATTTTCAAGCTGTGGTATCTGAAGCATAATCAACAAGTACAGAGAAACATCATCTGTAATTGACAAACCCAGGACTGGAAGACTCAAAAAGTTGTCTAACAAGGATGAGCAATATCCTTACGGAATAGAAAGAAGACAGGCGTTGAATTGACAATAGAACTGGCAGAAGGCACAATTGTTGTTGTCCATAGTCCAATTTCTGTGTTCTTGTGCATATTTTAGCCTTTTAGTCTCGTTCCCCTTTCTTAACAGAGGTATTCTTACTGCGACACATCCTTCAAGTCCTGATTTCAAGAGTGACCTTCGTACTGTTGATTTGATGGACAAGGACACTTGTGCCTTCTGCCAGTTCTGTTGTAACGGTATATAACAGTATTAAAATAAGTAAAATGAAGATGGAATTGTACAGCTGATGTTTACATTTGACAAAAGCAATGTTATTTTGCTTCTTGCACCCTTGCATGTATAGATGTTATCCTTTGGGTACCCTCTGCTGCAGCAAACCACAACTCAACTTCCGCTATTTATTTGAACAATGTCACACTACTCACACAATGTATAATGTTAGCGATCTCGCTAAGAAGATGCAACAAATATTTAAATTAGGATATTGCGGCTGTCTTCATTAGCATATTTTCTCTCAGTACATGCGACGAAATGTTTACTTTGCAAATTGTCACAATGAAAATGTTTGCGCTGTGACCGGCCCATCTTAGTACACCTACCCCATAGTGTACTGTAGAAAATGTTGCAAGTAAGTGATTTGATGCAATATCTCTCACATTTATTGTATGTTCATATACACGACATTAGTTAGCATATAATTGGAGTGAATTGCTACTGAACTTATCAACCGGTCCAAAATAAGTTGTGGTAAATAGTTAACATAAATTAAATCACTTAGGAAGGAATATATAAATGTGTTTATTCTTTAAAAAGTCCACTGCATATGATGCTAATGGTCATTAAAAACCAGGCACGCTGTGTGGATTGTGTAGAGACAGGTTAAGTTATTATTATTATTATTATTATAATTATTATGATGATGATGATGATGATGAAATAGGACACTCACATTGCTCTTATTGCTGCCTGATGTAGCCATTATCTGAATGACTGATTGATTGATTGATTGATTGATTGATTGATTGCTGCAGAATAACAGACTATAAAAAAGAAAACACATGTTACTGACACCACCAGTCAGCTTGAACATCTCCAGTCTTAATTGATTTGTCAAGTTCCATATTTAATGTGTGTGAGCGATTTGCGCTCTGCAACGTCAAACTCATTTTGTAATAAAACTTCAAAAATGTTTTTTGATGTGAACGTATGAATATCTCAGTATTATATAAATATGTACTCTTACTATCCTGGAGCTGCTGGATAGTTCACTGTCAGCTTTTCGAGGCGCACACCGACAGATAAAGGGAAACAAAACCAGGGAATATGTCAGCAGCCTGATCATATACCAGATGAAATGCACCCCGTACAGTACACGTATTCAACACGTATTTTCTTGTTGACTTTTATTTTACTGTAACATGCCCCCTCTCTGGGGACCCAGAGTGCTTAGGACTTTGCATTGCTGTGGGTGGGGTGGGGCTGTTGCCAATACTTCAGTTAGTGATTTCAGAGATGTATTTGGTTCTTAGTGCTTCTTTCCTAAGTGATGTAAAGTAAGTGAAGATGAAAGGCAGTAGTTTTTTCACATCTATACTGGTAAGTCACTAGAAATGAGTGTGCACTAGATTTCTCTCCTCGTTTAATTATGTACATTCCATTTCTATTTCTAATACTCATTTAGCATTCCGAAAGGTAGATGGACTAGGGCTGTAAAATAGACTAATTACACACAAAATTATAAAATAAGCGCTTCATTTCGTGAAGTCAAATAAGTCAAGAAAGGTGGATATTAAAAGCAAGATTGCAGATGTGATCGCTTCTCAAAGAGGATACCAGCATTCAAAACCTGATGAAATGTAATATTGTTATTAACCAAGCAGCAAATGAATTAATAACGTATTCCCTTTATTTTTGTGTAATTCGTGAGAGCCTTGTTACTGCAGAAGCTCTAATCAGAGGGGGAATCGGTTGCACCTTTTTGGCAACCGAACAAAATGGCAGCACATGAAAAGACAGGGACTGTACTGTGTTCTGTGTATCACTCCTCTCTTGTGCTCTCAGGGAGGCAGCTGTAACACTGCAGAGACTGTACTGTGTTCTGTGTATCACTCCTCTCTTGTGCTCTCAGGGAGGCAGCTGTAACACTGCAGAGACTGTACTGTGTTCTGTGTATCACTCCTCTCTTGTGCTCTCAGGGAGGCAGCTGTAACACTGCAGAGACTGTACTGTGTTCTGTGTATCACTCCTCTCTTGTGCACTAAGGGAGGCAGCTGTAACACTGCAGGGACTGTACTGTGTTCTGTGTATCACTCCTCTCTTGTGCTCTCAGGGAGGCAGCTGTAACACTGCAGAGACTGTACTGTGTTCTGTGTATCACTCCTCTCTTGTGCTCTCAGGGAGGCAGCTGTAACACTGCAGGGACTGTACTGTGTTCTGTGTATCACTCCTCTCTTGTGCTCTCAGGGAGGCAGCTGTAACACTGCAGAGACTGTACTGTGTTCTGTGTATCACTCCTCTCTTGTGCTTTCAGGGAGGCAGCTGTAACACTGCAGGGACTGTACTGTGTTCTGTGTATCACTCCTCTCTTGTGCTCTCAGGGAGGCAGCTGTAACACTGCAGAGACTGTACTGTGTTCTGTGTATCACTCCTCTCTTGTGCTCTCAGGGAGGCAGCTGTAACACTGCAGAGACTGTACTGTGTTCTGTGTATCACTCCTCTCTTGTGCTCTCAGGGAGGCAGCTGTAACACTGCAGGGACTGTACTGTGTTCTGTGTATCACTCCTCTCTTGTGCTCTCAGGGAGGCAGCTGTAACACTGCAGTCATTGTACTGTGTTCTGTCTCTCTGAGCTCTGCCAGTGATGAGTATCTACTCAGGAAAGACAGCACGAGGACCAGCATTCCAAGACTGCTTAAAAATCCTGGCTCACTGTCACTGTAAAACTCTTCTGCCAAGGAACTTTTAATGTTTTCTTCTTCTTCTTCTTCTTCTTCTTCTTCTTCTTCTTCTTATTTTTTCTTTCTTTCTTTCTTTCTTTCTTTCTTTCTTTCTTTCTTTATTTCTTTCTTTCTTTCTTAGCAGACATCCTTGTCCAGGGTGACTTATAGTCGTAAACAAAAATACATTTGAAGAATCACAGTACAAGTAAAATTACAATTAAGAGCAAGATAAATGTATGCTCTTAATGGCTGGTTAATGGTTAGGCAATCAATACTGTGTAATATCGATCTGTATAATATGTCAGGTGTCATGTACAGAACATTAAAATTGGATATTTTAGAAATAATCATTTTCACCCTCTTATTTTTGAAATGCTCAGTTTGAATGTCGCCTGTCTACTACAACCAGGAATAAACCCATTGAGACAAAGGCCTCATTTACAAGAGTGTCCAGGCAAGAGGACCAGAAATAGACAGCAGTAAATTCACATGATTAAAAACAACATCATCACTATTAAAGACAATATCATCATACTGTAACATCGAGCGCGTTGTGTGGGAAAAAGGACTCGGGGAGACCAGATGGGATTCGAACTTGCTGCTTTTAATAACTGAACTTAAAAACAAACAAACAGCTAATCCCTGTTTGGCTGGGGTTCACGCCAAAATAATCAAATAAAACTAATGCCCCCACTCACTGCTTTTTCACTCATTTTTATCTTCTCTCACTCACACTCACTGCTTCTTCTCTCTTCTCAGACACTCACAGACACAATTACTTCTCAGGGGAGGCCCTCACTTTCAGCCTCACACTCTGTCCCTCACAGTCACAGCAACCACTCCAGTCTCAGTCTGCGTGCTCAGTCTCCTACTCACGGCTCGAACCCCCCCCCCCCATTTATAGCCGCCCACCATGCGCACGCACACGCACACACACACACACACACACTAACGACGTGCCCCGTACCCTTACAATACACATAACACTAAACGAGACATTACAAACAAACAAACAAACAAACAAACAAACAAACAAACAAGACAAACACATTGTCCAGGACGATGCCATTGCCAGGGTTGTTACAATACATTCAATCTAGGATCAGAAACATTTACACTTCGATAATTCTTGCAACCTATTCTGTTCAATGGGTTTCTGGGCCACTGCTTTTAAAACCAATTTACTCTTTTCACACGCTGAACCTAAGCATTTGATGCGAATAAGCTACCGATCCCTAGAGGCTCAGTCTGGGAAGTGTTTACCTGGCTTTCCCAGGCACCTGAGCATAGGGGTCCTGAAGCATGACGAGATGAACTATCCCCAGGAGGATTCCCTCCCCAACCCACAAAGAATGCAAAGACCTAAAAAACAATCCCTGTGGATCCCCAACCAAGATCGGCAACTTCCGCAAAATGAGATTCGAACCACGCTTGCATGACTTAGTCTACCCTGCACTCCAAACAGCATTATTTTTTCACTAGATGATTTGTAAGTGTCTGAATTCCTGCTGGCTCCTAGGACCATTGAAAAAGAGATGAGTTGCATTTCTAAATAAGTTTTATACTGGCTGAACAAGGTTTAACTGGAAAGTCTCATTAAGATTTACTGCACGTGTCTACTGGAGTATGCCGGTAAAATAACCCCAAAAATGCCTTTCAAATCAGTAATGAGGTGCGTGATCATGCATCACTCACAAAGACAATACCCAAGCTGTTTTCATTGAATCAGATACCCCTCTTTGCTGGCTGGGTTCCAATGAGAAAGGGCCTCTGCCTGAATGCACAGAGTTCTGTATAACACACAGAATACACTCAATTATGAATTTCTTCAGGTATCATATATTCACAGAGATCCGCCATAAAGACGTTCATTGTGTTTCTCTTAGGCAACGAAGGGTGGATCAATCGATCCCAAGACTGATAACTCAAAGTCTCACAGTGTTATCAAAACACTGCGCTGGCTTTTATTACTCAGAACAGCCCCTGGCGACATCAGCAAATGCGCCTACATGAGATATCATTCCAGAGCTGGATCTGCTGTTTCAGGTCTTTGCTCCCAAATTTTATGATGCTCTTAAATTTTATTACACCATTAAAAAAAATGTAAAAGTTCAAAGCAGGGCTATATGGTTTCACAACATAGAAGTAAGTGGGGGTTTTGGGGGTTAACTAAATCAAATAACACAGGAGCCTTTGGTAGATGAATTGTGAGTGTGGCCCACAGTTTTTAATGGGTTGCACATGCCGTTGCACCCTCATTTGAAATCTGTGGGCCTGCTTTTAAAGAAACCCTCTGTGTGTGAGTGACATTGAGTCCTCTGACATTTTGGCTATACTGAAAGCAGCTTCATGGGTTGCTGGCCAGCTGGAGATCAATAAATGTACTCTGGGAGGAAGATCTGTAATACATGATGTTTGGGTGTTCATGTTTATACAGTCCCCCCTCTATATTTTCTGATATGATAATTAGGTTCATTCATGGTTAGTCCATTTCGAAAGTAAATTGTTCAAGTGATTTATTTCACAGTGCCAGTTCACTGTTTTCAATCATTTTTTTTCCTTATGCGTAGGTCGAAATAAAGAGGGCGAGAACCTCAGTGTCTGCACATGATGAGAACCTCAGTGTCTGCATATGATGAGAACCTCAGTGTCTGCACATGATGAGAGCCTCAGTGTCTGCACATGATGAGAACCTCAGTGTCTGCACATGATGAGAGCCTCAGTGTCTGCACATGATGAGAACCTCAGTGTCTGCACATGATGAGAGCCTCAGTGTCTGCACATGATGAGAACCTCAGTGTCTGCACATGATGAGAGCTTCAGTGTCTGCACATGATGAGAGACTCAGTGTCTACACATGATGAGAACCTCAGTGTCTGCCTCCCTGTCTCCCTGCCTCCCTCCCTGTCTCCCTTCCTGATTGTCTGCCTCCCTATACCCCTGCCTCCCTGCCTCCCTACAATACGCCATGATGACACATACATTTGGCCAACTCTCTTCAAAATGCATTTTAATCTGTTTAGAAGGGAGAAAAAACAAGTGTTCCAAATGCCAATAATAAACTAATCACAAGCTCCAAAATAAATGAGTTGTTTATTTCTGGTTTGGTAACTTTACTGGGTATGTTTTTGTATATATCTGAAACAGTTTTTGTATATATCTGAAACAGTTTTTGTATATATCTGAAATAGTTCTAATGATGAGTTGGAGTACATACTGCTGTTTAAAATGTACTTAGTATCTTTGGTTTCACAGAGGTTTTTATCTCAGAACAAGAGGAGTAGGGTTGTCAAACAGCTTCCTGGTCGTTGACTGATCAGAATAGATTGTAATAGTATGCAGTGAGAGTTAGCCGAACTGTAAATAATACCGTGGCAGGAGTGAGGGCCCTTGTTCTACTGTGTGCAAATTAATGACAAATAGTCACATACTTTGTTTTCATCTATATGCCTTCCTGAACACTCTTTTCTGCACATGCTGTATCTAAACACACAGGCAGACACAAAGGAGAAGAGGTCAGTCGTTTGGTATAGACAGGCCAGCATTACAAAACAGCCAGCAGGCTTCAGGCTTGATTGTGTAAGCTGATTTGGAAAATAGTTGAGTCAATGTTGAGACCATGAGTGAGCCTACATAGGTTCTCTTCACAGGTGGGAAATTAAGAACGTGGAAATAGACAAGTCCATTTGTTCCATTAAAGGTAATACAACTGCCATAGGAAATATTACATTTTTGGCTTTTAGATCTTTGTCCTTTGCAGCCCAGTGACAAAGTGCAAAGGCAAATATTAATTTTCTAAAAGGTGTTAACAAATGCAATGCAATGAAACTAGATAAAACTACTTACAACAGAAAATGAACAGAAACAAATGAACTGCCTTTTGATTGGTTATTCTTTGAATCTGAACCATGTCTCAGCTTGTATTCTTTAGTGGCAGCGATATGCTTCCTGTCCACGTTCAGCTCCTATACTGCTGAAAGGTGTGGTGGGTGTGTATTACTGTTCAGTAACTATTTCATTTGTACAGTTTAATCTTAGCCAGGACTGTGGTAAAAGCAACATTCATCTAATGTGAATGTCCATATAATGTTAAACAAATTACTAACTCAGGAAGTGTGTGTACTGCAAATAATCAAACGTGTCCCAAAATGCATTGATTTTCCTTTCACCAAAAAATATATAAATTAATATACCAAGATGACAGATACATCTGCCCAACTGTCTTGAAAATGCATTTTAATCTGTTTAAAAGGGAGAACGAAAATAAAAATAAAACATGCGTTCCTAATGTCTTCCAGAAGCTGCAGATCAGCCCAGTACAGGGTAACCCTTTAAACGCACAGACCAGGGAGAAAGCGGGGGGAAGTGGAGCTTTCCAAAATAATCCCACATTGCAGGTTTTGAACAAAGGAATCACAAAAGTGTGATTGTTTTCACGAGGAAGTCAAGTGCACACGTTCCGTAAGCCAAGCCCCTGTGCATGCAGCATGTGAGAGTGCAGCCCCTCGGCTTCTACCATGGGGTCATTGCCAGAAGGGCTTTGTTTCCTAATGCTCCCTAATGTCTGTCATTTGAATCAGGGAGGCTTGTTTCACTGAAGCCCTGCTCCTTTAATGGTCCTCTGCCTTCATTTTTCTCTAACACTGACACGACGTGTTCTTAACCCTCATATTTATCACACACTAGGGACAATGCTGCACCCCACCTGTCTTGCTCCTGATTGCTGCATTCATGCATGACGTGGGGAGTTTAACCGGTTCATGTACCTGGGATCCGATCTGCCCCTGTGGGAGCCCCTTTAATCTGTTGGGTCTAAGGCCAGGCAGACCTGTCAGTGGTATGTGTGATTTAGAGCAGCAGGTGAAAGTGTTGGGCTTTATTGAAAAGCTGTGGGCTTAGTGAGTCATATTGTAGGTCTTGGATCTCCACGATTTGTCACTCTCAATTGCCAAAGTTGTACTCTGCGCTTTATGCAGCATGGTATAGAAATTTAAAAGAACAATAAATGTCACAACTGGGCAAGTCCTACCTGGCTGGTTTTACATCGTATTAATCCATTTCCTTTACATGACGTTGTACCAATGTTACCACTTAGCTGGATAACCATGTGACAGTACTCCTTGATGGCAGTGAATAATACTAAAGAAACAGTGCACAAGTCCAGCAGAGACATGGGGCAAGATGGCAGATACTGAAAGCTATTTGCTGCCAATTGTCATTGTCTGAAAGGAAACAAAACCAATAATAAACTAATCACAAGCTCCCAAATAAATGAGTTGTTTATTCCTGGTTTGCTAAATTTACTGGGGGCGTTTTATATATATATATATATATATATATTGTGAAGGGTTTTTGTCCTTCGGGTTCTTTTCCAGCACTTTAAATGACCCAGCCACACACAAAACTTGATTTTTAAAAGTGCAGTTGCGCTATTTTTTTAATAGTCACAAAAAACAAAATAAACAAAACAAACACTTAGCTCTTTTACGAGCACTACCTAACACACAGGTACACCCTGACTACCATGGGACAGCTAAGCTGTTTCCCCGTACTTACACAAAACACAAGTTTAACACCGCACTTACTTTTTTACTCTGGCTACTCGGAGACAGAGCACCTCTTCTGCCTCCTTCTACTCAGCAGCCTAGAACAGACTGACTGCTCTCCATATAAACCCTGCACCTGGCTCTAATTTACAATCAAAGCCAGGTGCAGGTGATAATTAACAATAAAACAATTAACAGAATAACAATTAAACACTAAGCAAATTAACCAAAATGTGCATACGCACATGTTTTCTGCAGGGAGGATATTAACCCCCTCCCTGCTGTGTTACAATATATATATATATATATATATATATATATATATATATATATATATATATATATATATACAGCTCTGGAAAAAATTAAGAGACCACTGCAAAATTATCAGTTTCTCTGGATTTACTATTTATAGGTATGAGTTTGGATAAAATGAACATTTTTGTTTTATTCTATAAACTACTGACAACATTTTTCCCAAATTCCAAATAAAAATATTGTCATTTAGAGCATTTATTTGCAGAAAATGACAACTGGTCAAAATAACAAAAAAGATGCAGTGTTATCAGACCTCGAATAATGCAAAGAAAATAAGTTCATATTCATTTTTAAACAACACAATACTAATGTTTTAACTTAGGAAGAGTTCAGAAATCAATATTTTACCCAAACACATACCTATAAATAGTAAAACCAGAGAAACTGATCATTTTGCAGTGGTCTCTTAATTTTTTCCAGAGCTGTATATATATATATACATATATACATATATATGAAACATAGTTCCATTGATGAGTTGGAGTACATATAGCCTTGAGAATCTAGCCCAAGACTGCTGTTTAAACTGTACTTAGTATCTTTGGTTTCACAGAGGTTTTTATCTCAGAACAAGAGGAGTAGGGTTGTCAAACAGCTTCCTGGTCGTTGACTGATCAGAATAGATTGTAATAGTATGCAGTGAGAGTTAGCCGAACTGTAAATAATACCATGGCAAGAGTGAGGGCCATTGTTCTACTGTGTGCAAATATATGACAAATAGTCACATGCTTTGTTTTCATCTATATGCCTTCCTGCACACTCCGCAGTGTGGTGTTGACACGTAGACTGACCAGCATTACAAAACAGCCAGCAGGCTTGAGGCTTCTTTGTGTAAGCTTATAAATGTGGGGAGAGACCAGGGGGGGGTGTGCTTGTGTAAATATGGGGGGGACACTGGGTGGCGGTGGTTTGGGGACGAGGGCCAGTGGTCACTGCTCCTCTGTCGTGACCCTCCCTGCTTTTACAGTGTTCAAGCAGGCACCCTTTGGGCTGCAATGCAAGCATAATAACAGTGTGTCAGTCTGTCTTTTCTTTCTCTCTTCAGTGATTGCTTCTGGGGAATCCTTGTCAGGGATATCCATATACCCCTGTCTCGTCACAATACTTATGGTTCACATGAGTTTGCTTGCATGAGGGACATATGCAAACAGTACTGTCTTGTATAAGTGAAATTATAAGAAACTGTCCATATTTGCACTGCAGTGCACATATGATTTTTACAAGTTTGCTTATATAAAGTATTTGTGTTCTTAATGTACAGCCATAATTGTACCACAATGCTTATATGGTTCATACAAAAAAAACAACTTTATGGAACCTACTATAGTACACATATATTAATTATTTATATATTTTTCCATATGGGTCAGTTTCCCAGGAAAGTAAAGCCATGAAGGATAGATCTGTCTGAAGATAGTAGGGTTGTTTTAGTTTGGATGAAACCTCAATTAAAGAGCAAGTAGCTTTGTATTACTTTAAGTGCTGTACAGAAACCAGGAACAAAGGACACGGTGGAATTGAAGTGGAGATAGACTTAGGACAGAGTGAAGGAGACGCTTCTTCACACAGAGGGTATGGAATGAGTTACCTAGTGTTGTTGATGCTGAATCACACAGATCCTTTGAACTACTAGGAATTAGATGAGCTCAGCTGTGCTGAATGGCCTCCTCTCATTCGTACATTTTCTTATGTTCTTGTGTTGCTGTTTGTATTTATTTTGTCACCTTTCCCTTGCCTCTTAACCAGGCTGGCCCCACCTGTTCACCCTGTCTAGTAGGGCTGGGCCACCAGAGTTGGAAGGTCAGATTATTACATAGTTTGAAAGGAATGAGGAAGGCTGTTCTGTTCAAGCAAGTTCAAAACCACATGAAAACAGAGAAACACCATAGAAAGACAAGGTGGAAGAATAAAAGAATGACAATTTGAAGCTAATTGCTCTGATGGTGACCTTATGAAGATCTGCATGTTTGTGGCTGAAATCCCTCCAACTAGTATTGTATTATTCATGTAGTTTGAACACAGCATCAATCTGCAAAGCCTTGTGATCTGTCACACCAAGCTTCATATGGATTCATGAGAGTGCGCTGTATTTGAAACATGCCATTTCCAGAGCAGGTGGACACTGCTATTGGATTACTAATAAAGGGGCATTAAGGTTGTGTACATTAAGACCCAAGGAAGTAGTGGGATTGCAGCAGAAACAGGGGGATTGGAATCTTAATGAGTAGGGATGCCTGTATGTGCAATTTACCAAACCAATGCAGTTTAATTCCGGGTGTTCTGATTGGCTGACACGTCCTCAATTGTCTAGAATATTTATGTGCTGTTCTAATTCTGTGATACAGTATTACTAATAGAGTTCAAACCTAAGAACTCACAATAGATTGTTCCACAGGAGTTTGTGAGGTTACTCTCGGTCTGAATGAGACAATAGAAGACTTAATAAGCAAGTTTTTATTACTGTTATTGTTTTACCAGTATCTGTGCAACTCTCATACACTAACCCTTGCACCTTAAAGACCATGTAAACTCCCTTGCTGTGTGTCAAAGAAAAGGTTGATTTATTTATTATTGTAATTAATTGCTGTTTGAAATGGGATTAAGGGCACACAGGAACGCTCCCTGCCCTAAAAGCAGTGCAGAGCCCTGATAAAGACATGAACACAGAGCCCATTGTGCAGGGCGAGCCCTGCTTCACATGTTAATGGATGAGGAATTGCCAAAACGTCGGCAGTGCAGATAAAGTGGTTCAATACATTATTAACACTGATCAAACACGGTTTATGTGCTCAGTCAAAGCTTCTGTCGATGGTGGCGGTCAACTCACAAAGAACAATACTGTTGTACCAGGTCTATGAAGCAACTCTGTTTAAACTCATTCACTCATTGGGCTGGGCAAAGGTTTTAATTGCATAGAATAACAATAAAGTGTCGATAATTCAGCACAATCTACTTCAGTCTCAAAGGAATATTTGGACTGAAGTGCCAAGAATTAACTGCAGAGCTGTTGGCCTAAACTTTTTTTTTTATTTTTATTTTGTATTTATTACTGCCCCATCAAAATAATGGACTGTATTTTCCAAAGCATTTACTCCAGGTGTCAAAACCTGTTAATTTTACAAAACTAGAACCAAACTAAAACAACTAAGTGATACATTTTTCAGTGTGTTTTGGTTTTCATTTCTTAACATGAACATGATTTTATCTCCTTTCCAACAATAGGGAGTTAATTAAAGAAATGGAGGACAAATCTGTGAGGTTTTGGGGAGATTTAAAGTATTTTCAAAACTTCATTAGCCTGGACAAGCACAAATGATCCTTATAAGATTTTTTTTTTTTTTTTGATTGACCTGTATTTAGGGCTTGAATTTTTTCGTTTTTTAATTTTTTGCTGCAAGTGCTGCTCAACCTAGACCCAGTGGAGCCGTACAGGTTGGAAGAAGCAACAGAGCCAACCAGGGCTACAACCTCCTCTGTGAAGGAGCGCACCCCCTGAAGGAACCCCAGCACCCCTGCATGCGTTGGGCGTTCCTTGGAGGTCTCTCCCTCTAAGCATTGACCAGGGCCATTTTTGATTAGCTCGAGATGTCTGACTACAGTTCAAGGTGATGATCGCAGTGTGTCCCTTAAGTGGTCCCCACTATCAAAGACCACTCAAAGAGAATTACTTAACAAATCCAGTGCAGTCTTTCTCCTGACGGTGCCATTCTGTCATTCTCGGGTACTTCTCGAGCTTGTTTTTGTTTTGCTTGCACACCCAAGGGCTCTGCTGATAGGCTGGTATCAGAAAACAAACAGTGTGATGTGAGACTTCCTCCAGCCTGTAATACGAACCCCCCCATACCCCCCCCCCCAGCTCGGCCTGGCTCCTCCAGATCTCCACACTTCCATTCCCACATTCCCGAAGCTCGGCTCAGGACACGTAGGTCAGGTTTCAAATGAATGCGCTGTACAAATATCATTCCGGCTCAAAGTAAGCGTATTAACCCTTCTGATCAGAGGGATTTTCTCTTTAATGTGAAAGGGGCAACTCCTGGGTATTCCTTTCATCTGCCTGTACTCAATGGGCCATTGTGCTGATTTCAAAGATATAGTACGAATGAGAAACTGCTGCATTACACAGTATGCACACATACAGTTCATAGCGTGTAGAGGGTGCCATACATTTTGAAATCCTCTATTCATTTCATTAGTTTCTCCCCTGAGTAGCATGGATATACAGTACATGTTAATTTGTATCAAATGTTACAATGCTGGGGTTGAAACGTCAATGTTCTTGGTCCCCAGCCCACTTAAAGAGGTTGTGTAAGTGCTGAGCTGTGCTGTTAAGACATGTCCCGATAGATATACACCAGGGTGCAAAGATCTTGTGAACACTGTGAGAAGAAGCTGTGATATTATTATTTATTTTCTTAGCAGACGCCCTTATCCAGGGCGACTTACAATCGTAAGCAAAAACATTTCAAGCGTTACAATACAAGTAATACAATAAGAGCAAGAAATACAATAACTTTTGTTCAAGCAAAGTACAAGTTTGACAAACCACAATTTGATACATCCAAAAGAGGTCAGACTGAAGAGAAAATGCTCGTGAAACATCCGCAAGTTGAGCTGTCTCGGTCACTGAAGCTCCTGCCAAACGCACCCCAACAATCACCCCTCTTTCAAAGTCACTGAGGTCTCCTCTTGCAGCCATGCTAGCCATAATTATAGGCAACCAGGCCTGTCCAGCATTTTTATACATGACCCTAAGCATGTTGGGATGTTATTTGCTTAATTAATGCATGAGCCACAACTGTGTGGAAGCCCTTGCTTTCAATATACTTGGTGTCCCTCATTTACCCAGGTGTTTCCATTTTTTTGTCCACTACCTGTACATTCAAATACGAACGCTTGCATACATACATAAATACACACACATGCATGAATACATATGTATATACATAGTTTATCCTCAATAAGTTCAAAGTTCTGTTAGTTAATGTCAAGTTAAGCATGTTAATTATATAGCATAGAACTGGAGGTTACATTTTAAGTTACACACTAACATACCATAGTGAATTATTTATTGCTTTTGTGACATTTCTTCAGGGGTAGTTTCCCTTTATTATTGCTACAAGACCTGGCTGATCTTAAATCTTGACATATTTGAAAACCATACCCTAAAACTATACTGTGGTCCATAAGCAGTGCCTATACACCGTTCCAGGTGTCTTAGAAGAGGTGTGGCTTTGGTAATGTTGTTACATTTAAAGTGCTGCTAATTCATGTTAGAAATATAAATGCATTGACATGTTTATTATGCTTTGGCACCATAACTTCAGATCCAGAATATAAATGTAAGTGTATGCAACATAGTTGTAGTTATAGTTTTGTAATATAACAATGCATTTTCTTTTCCTTTGACAAGCTAATCAATAGTATAGGAGCAAACCATTTGTGGGACTGTGAAGTGCAAAGTCATTGGGGGAGGGGAGTTTGTGACTAAACAGTATGACAACAACGCTAGAACAAACGTTGTCTTTGAGCAAAAGTTTAGTCAACGTGTTGCAGTCGTTTCCAAGCAGAACCATTCTTCGACAGGCTGGTGTGCTCCTGCAAATCCGAGGGCTGCATCAGAACGCTCGGCTTCCTTTATGAAATTCACTTAGAAAGGGTTTCCTGCACACACACATGCTCATGCAAACTCACCCTTTAGTCTGGAGGACCCCTTGTTTTCCAGCCGTAGCCGTACGCTGAGAATGAGCTCAGAGATTGCGAAGGTCTCTGCTGCCCCTCTCTGGTATTACAGAGTGGGACTATTTCTTCAGTCACTGTGCTCATGTCATGCTCTTCACTGAAATTGATTGCCACTGCTTAGGACTCTAAAATGACCCTCGAAATCACAGTCCAGCAAATTGACTATTTACTCTCTGGAAGACTTCAGTAATATTAGGACTAATCTTATACTACCTTACCTCCTGGAACATGGTCAGCTGAGTCGGAGCAACCAGACATTTTATTTGTTTGCATGGCATGCTTGTACCATGTGTCACCTCAAAGGGACCTTCCTGGTTAAATATTATAGACAAATAAATAATAAAACAATAAATAAATGAGTAAAAGCATGATGTGTGTTATTTGTACAAGAGCTCCACTCTGTGATTTATTACAAATTGACTTATTTTTACTTGGTTGCAATGATAGCATATATCACTGTGTGTTACCTAAATACAAGACTCCTAGAATATAAGGCTCCCAGTCCTGTGTTAAAGGAGGCAGTGTGGAGGGGGTGTGCTGTGCTGCAGTGCTCTGTTTCTATGCTATACAGTATATGAATGGCTTCGCTGACCTGCTGTCCTCAGAAAGTCGAAAACTCTCCTTTGTTTCCCAACAATGCAGCAACAAGCAATCACTCTAAACAGAACTGAGGATGGTGAAAGAAGAGCCTCCTTCAAGACAACAACGAGGCGAGGCACACCCAGCTCTGTACAGACTTGTGAAGTTAAAACAACAGGTCTGATTTTCTGAATAAAATTACATTTGATATTTAATAGATATCACTCTGTAACCTGTTTTTAGGACTTTTTTTTAAAGCCCATTTTGATCAACTATTATTATTATTAATTTCTTAGCAGACGCCCTTATCCAGGGCGACTTACAATTGTTACAAGATATCACATTATTTTTACATACAATTACCCATTTATACAGTTGGGTTTTTACTGGAGCAATGTAGGTAAAGTACCTTGCTCAAGGGTACAGCAGCAGTGTCCCCACCGGGGATTGAACCCACAACCCTCCGGTCAAGAGTCCAGAGCCCTAACCACTACTCCACACTGCTGCTCCAAGTTCATGTTTTAGTGAGGGTTTAAAGTTCTTGACTGTTTCAGTGAGGGTTTTTTGGTTTATTCTCCCTGTTTACTGTTGCTTTTAAAGTTAATGCACACTGTCATTAAGCGTGACAGTGTGCATTAACTTTAAAAGCAACGAATGCATTTGAAGTGTAAATGACCTCTGAGATTAACAAAATACATATTGTGCCGTATCAAAACACTACGATCAGTACACATTGAAATGAGCCCTACCAGTCAGTGGCGATGAGACTGCAAGTCGCACAATGTTCACTGTTCATTGTCTGAGTTGATGTCATCCTTGTGTCTCGTGTTTGTTTGTTTTAAGCGCTAATTCAAGATAAGTCACTGTTTAGGTTTGGATACAGCGGGTTACTTCTTACTAAATAGAACACAAAGAAACTTCCTCCTTCCATCAACACATAGTCACACACACATTGATCATGTCTCTGTTCTGACCAAGATGAGCACCTTATTGAATGAGACGGGTGGGGGTGAACTGAACAAGGCCTGGAGAAGCTGAGTTTCTGCAGCTCTGATGTTTCTTTAAGAAATGTTTTCTAGCACGGGGAGGAATGCTAACAAAGTGCCTCAGGGCTGATTTGAGTAAACGCAGGCTGTGTGAGTGTGTGAGTATGTGAGTGTGTGTGTGCGTGTGTGTGTGTGAGTGTGAATGTGCGTGTGTGTGTGTGAGTGTCTGTGTGTGTGAGTGTGTTTGTCTGAGTGTGTGTGAGTGAATAGGTGTCTGTGTGTGTGCGCATGCGAGTGTGTGTGTGTGCGTGTGTGTGCGTGCCTGTGCATGTGTGTGAGAGTGTGTGTGTGAGTGTATGTGTGTGTGAGTGTGTGAGTGTCTGTGTGTGCGCATGCGAGTGCTTGTGTGTGTGAGAGTGTGTGTGAGTGTGTGTGTGTGTGTGTGTGTGTGTGAGTGTGTGTGTGTGTGAGTGTGTCTGTGTGTGAGTGTGTGAGTGTGTGTGTGTGAGTGTGTGAGTATGTGTGCGAGTGTGTGAATGTGTGAGTGTATGAGTGTGTGTGAGTGTATGAGTCTGTGTGAGTGTGTATGTGAGTGTGCGTGAGAAAGACACTTAACCACAGGCTGTTACTGCCATCTTCACTTCATTGAGTGCAGCTGCAGGTTAGCTAGGACCAGTATTTTTTGCTTTGTAACTTTATTGTGTGCTTGTTCCCTTTAACAAAAAAATAATAATCAAAAGTGCTATCAAAACTAGTAAATGCTTAGTTATGACAAAAAATACTTTTACAATGTATTAATAAAGAAAAAAAAAGACCTATTTTTTCAACATAACTCCAGCGTTTATCCAGAGCTTATCCAGAGTTTATCCAGAGCTTGTCTTGGTAAATGTTTAAATGAAGATGTGAGCACTTGAATTGACACTGAGAAGTGTAGAAAGGCCCATGAAAAGGATGTTTACATTGCAATAACCAAAACTGCAGGGGGCCTTCAGAAAGTAGCCACGGTGTCATGAACCAGTTGAATCCTCAATGAACACTTTCTTACATGGAAGGGGAGGATTTCCTGTTCCGACTTCATGTTCCCAGCGTCACACTTCAGCAGGGCTTAAAAAACAGGGCCTTTTTAATGTCAGTCTGATGCCTGAAATCTGTCACCTCATTTTTTAAAAAACTTTCCACCTGAATGGGGATGCTAGCAGTAAACCAGCTCGCCGAGAAAAAGGGGTTTGTTTGAACCATACTCCCTGAGCCAGTGCCAGGCAATAATGTCACTTGGAGACTGGCACGACCTGGGTTTTTACAGCTAGACTGTTTGACAGGATCTGATTTGTAAACCTGTAAAAATGAGCCTTGCAGTCCAGCTGGATTGCTGCCACAAGAAAGACATTTTTTAAATCAAGTCAAAAGGGCAGATGCAGGGATTGGCAAGTTAGTTTTGTGAACATGGTCTCTGTGCCCATACAGTATAGCAGGTTAGTTTCATGAATGTGGTCTCTGTGGGCAGCCTTCGTTACCTGGCTGTGAAAGACGTTTCTGTACCATTCGTAAAGAGGAGTTCCAGGGCTCCCAACTAAGACCAAGGAATTGAATGTGAAATGAATATAAGATTATAAACCAATAAGCAAAAAGTCATTGCAGTCCATGTTAGAGGGATGCGGTTATTGTTCTAGCTTTGCAGCCCTGAGCCTGCAGTCTGCATTCAAAATTCTAAAAGGTATTGTCAATGTCAACACAAGGCTTTTTCAACCTTAAAAAAGAAACAAGGACCAGGGGTCACAAATGGAGATTAGATAAAGGGGCATTCAGAACAGAAAGTAGGAGGCACTTTTTTTACACAGAGGATTGTGGGAGTCTGGAACCAACTCCCCAGTAATGTTGTTGAAGCTGACACCCTGGGATCCTTCAAGAAGCTGCTTGATGAGATTCTGGGATCAATAAGCTACTAACAACCAAACGAGCAAGATGGGCCAAATGGCCTCCTCTCGTTTGTAAACTTTCTTATGTTCTTATGTTCTTATGTTCTGCATGAACAACCACTAGCAGCAGTTTAAATATACAGCAGCTGTTTCAACACCGTGGCACTGTGTCAATACAGTGCATAAGAGCTGCAGAATTTGATCTTATATATTCATACAGACCCTTATTAAAATGTTCAAGGTATTTTTGCACAGTATTTTTGCAGTTTTCCCCATGCTTTTCCCATGGTTATACTATGATTTACCATAGTTTACCATAGTTTACACTGGTTAGCCATGTTTACAGTTTACCATGCTTTCTTTGCAATGCCAGTGGATAAGACTCTCGCGTGGGGAGTGTGCAGTCACTGGCTCATTCCCAGCCTTTACCATGTTACATGTATATTGTAAAAGAATCGCACCTCTCTGCGGTTCGTTGCCCCTTTAAAAACACTGACCCAACACACAGAAATGGATTTTTGAAGCGTGGTTGCGCTATTTTTAATGAAAACACAAAAACAAAATAAACAAAACAAACACCTAGCTCTCTTTGAGCACTAACTAAAACAAACAGCACACACACACACAAAAAGGCTTCACTCTACCTTTTTCATTTTTTTTAAATTACAGCTGTACCCACACACCAGCACAGTTGGGCTTCTACCCTCTTCAGCAGCCGCCCAGAGCGGCCTGACTGCTCTCCTTTTAAACCCTGCACCTGGCTCCAATTTTCAATAGTAGCCAGGTGCAGGTAATGATCAATCAATAAAACAATTAACAAAAGACAATTAAACAATTAACAAAACAAAAGTGTGCCTTCCGCACATGTTTTTTCTGCAGAGAGGTTTTAACCCCCTCCCTGCCATCTCACAATATATATATAGTAAATATGGACGAGAGGAGGGCTATAGTGGAAAATTATTGACCGGAGGGAAGACTATTTTTACCAACAGGGGGCTATAATTGAACAGTCCAAAACACCTTTGACCATTGTTCCATAGTCCAATTTCTGTGTTCTTCTGCATATTTTAGCCTTTTAGTCTTGTTCCCCTTTCTTAGCAGAGGTATTCTTACTGCAACACATCCTTTAAGTCCTGATTTCAAGAGTGACCTTCATACTGTTGATTTGATGGACAATGACACCTGTGCCTTCTGCCAGTTCTGTTGTCAATTCAACGCTTGTCTTCTTTCTATTCCTTAAGGAAGGTTACACAGTTTCTGCTTCAGGATATCTGCTGTTTCAGTATGAACAATGTCCCTGTGGTCTGCATTAAATAGCAGAGAGATATAGCATCCATGCATTACACAGCAGAGAGATACATCATCACTGCATTACACAGCAGAGAGATACATCATCACTGCATTACACAGCAGAGAGATACATCATCACTGCATTACACAGCAGAGAGATACAGCATCCATGCATTACACAGCAGAGAGATACAGCATCCATGCATTACACAGCAGAGAGATACATCATCACTGCATTACACAGCAGAGAGATACAGCATCCCTACATTACACAGCAGAGAGATACAGCATCCATGCATTACACAGCAGAGAGATTAGCTGATGCTGTCAATGTTTCAGTGAGATACCCGTTTATAACAGAGCAGGTCTCTGTTTAAGATTGCACATAGTTATTGGACACCTATTGAAAGCCAAAGTGAGTGCAGACACATTTGTGTTTGAACTTGTAAGTAGAAAGCAATGAGAGGTGCAGGTTTGTAGATTATCAGAGCTCATGATTAGTGTCAGCTTCACTCTCTTCTCTCTCTTCTGCAGCAGAGTAACAATTTAGCATCCATCTCAGGATAACATCTGATACTTATGATACTGACCTGTGGTCGGCAATGACCTGCATGTGACCTCACTGCAGAACTATTCAAATAAAGTTGAAGATCTGGGTGTTGAATACAGGTAGATACAAGTTTAGCTCAAAGAGACAGCTGCTATGTGTGTATATATATATATATATATATATATATATATATATATATATATATATATATATATAGCATAGTATATAAATCTGCTATTTATATACTACACAAAAACAAAAACTTGCAAATTTAATTTCCTGACCTTCGTCTGGCTCTAATTGGGAGCGGCCGCTGCTCAATTTCACACTATAAGCACAAAAGAGCGCCCTTTCTTTGCTCACCGCAAGAGTTATTAGCCTTCCTGACGATTCAAACAAACAGCAGGGCCCATCAAGTAGCTGCCGGCTGGGGCAATGTGTGGCTGCCCAGCCAGAAATAACCCGGGGGGGGGGGGGGGGGAGGGGGCACAAGGGGTTTATTTTCTTTTGGGCGCAGAGAGGGTTGAAGAGGTCGTCGTGCTCTCTGTTTCAGAGACCTTTGTGCCTGGCTGTGGGCAGGAGGCAGCCCCCAGGCTCAGCGCACAGGATGCTGTTTGACACCTCCAAGAAGAATGGCGAGTCTAGCTGGCTGGGAAGGGAGAGACACAAGACACACATACAGTAATGCATGAAAACAAACCCTTGAAGGTAATCACTGCTTCAGCAAAGGATATTGCATTCCAGAGCGCTTATAGGAAAGAGCCCCTGAAGGAGGTGGCATAATTCATCTCTCTGCAGTTCAGTTGAAATGGTTAGGCTGAGGGGGGGGTGGAGCTGCTGGCTAATGCTATATATGTAGGGCTCTTTATTTCCGTTTTTTTATTTTTGGTCACGTGACGTCCCTTTAACATTATATTGAGCCGACTCCATTTCTTAATTAAACTCTTGGAAAAGCGTGGATTGTGAAACAAGATCACTTTTGTTTTTTCTCCCTCAACTGAAGGATTCTGTTTCACTGATGATGTAAAAAAATAAAAGGCAGCTCCTTATTTTTATTCAACCCAAACGCAAAAAGCGAGTTCAGTTAAATAGCTGTTTTGCAAATAATAGCTTCCTCTTAATTACGCTCTAATTGAATCAATTTAACTTCACTCCCTGTTTGCGTTCGGTTTGAATTAAAATTAAGGAGCTGCTTTTTTTTTTTTTTTAACAGAATCACAGCCTCAATCAAGTTACGGGAGAAAAAACTGAAGTGAACTTGTTTCACAATCAGCACTTTTAATTGAATGGCTCAAAAAATGGGACATTGTATGATTAAAAATAAAAACCGAAAACAAAGACCCTGCATATACAGTACTTTGTAAACTTAATTTAACAATATAGTTATTATTTGGCGCCACATGATGGCTCAGCCACAGCTTTAAAAAGGTGCAGGAGCACCAGACAGAATCAGGATGAGGGAAAATCAAGGGATGGAGGATATGCAGATATTTCTCTTATACAATAAAAGTTTCCCATAGTAAAAGCACAGCAAAAGCACGGTAAAGGCATAGATAGACACTGTAAAGAATAGTGAAGTATGGTAAGCATATTAATAAACACGGCAACCCAGTGTAGACTATGTTAAATGCAGAGTTTAACCATGAGGAAAGCATGGGGGAAACTGCAAAAATACTGCGCTAAACTTTTATACGGGTTAATCAAGGACTTGAATACGTTTTTAGATTTCAGCAACAGTTTGAAGCTAACCCACTGTTAGCTAACCCACAGTTAGAGTTAGAAGATCCCAGAGCCTCAGCTAGTACAAGCACTTCCACAAGCATGCTGGTTCAGTAACTTTCTAATGCCTGCTGCTTCCGTTCAGCAATGCAAAGAAACGATTGTCTTGACAGAGGGAACACAGATTCTTCTGTCCTTCTGATCGGTAAGCGGGCTGCAGCATTGACATGCCTTTCAGCTACGTGCACTGCTACATGACTTGATGTATATATACCATGAAATGTTGCACCCTGCATAGTTCTATATTGTTTAAGCATAATTGAGCTCTGTGACAGAGGGGAGGGGTTTTGCACATCATTCATCCTGCACCCGCTGGGCAGCAGATTGCTGTCATGATTCCCAGGCTGTTTCATGAGTGACCAGTGCAGGCTGGGGAACAGGATGTGCACCTCTTTGTCTTGTGTTGAGTGCTGCTATTCCCCACTGCAACATTAGCATGGCTATTTATCATCATGTACACACACTGCTGTAGTGTGCTGCTGATCAGGACCAGGTGTTGTGAACCAGCAGGGAAAGAACCAGTCCTCCAGGGGTCATCTGCAAAGCTGAACTTTCTTATTCTCTACTTGTTTTCTCTTTTTTAATCAATCACAGTTATTTTCCAGAAGGGTCACATGGAAAACATTTACAAATTCAATCATATTACATTATTACATATTCATTTTCATGTATTTTTATGTTATTACGTAATGATGTAATATGAAATTGTCACGTAAATACGTAGTATGACTGCATTTTTTTGGTCCATGTGTCGTAATTTCCTGCTGTACTGATCTCAATGTCTATGTCAATGGGTTGGTGTTCCTGTGATGATGCCCATGCAGGGATGTTAACGTAAAGGAGTGTTCTATTTTATTAAATAGTTATTTACTATCATGTGTCATCAGACCTGGACACAGTGTTAAAGAGCCTCACCAAAACCTAAAATGCATTTGTTTAAATGAGTTTCTTCCTGAGACTGCAAGTCTCAATCCAAGGGATGCATCTGATCCATGCATTAAACAGATTATTCTGCTGTATGTTTGGCTGCCTCCATATCTTGGCTCTCCGACAGTGAAAAGGGACAGTCTGGCCTCTCCACACACACACAAAGCACGGATCAGAATCCTCAGGTTGCACATCTTTCTGTGTGTATAAAGGAAGACAGATGAGAGATGAGGCTCGGATGTGATGAAACGTCAGCACAACCTGTCAACGGTCCAAAGAAAGAGAGTGGTGCTGCAAGGTAAACCCAGATTAGCCCAGCTTCCAGTTTAATGTACCCTTTCTATACTGAACTATACCCTCCCCAGCACTGTCCCGCTGCCAATCCTCACAGCAGCCCCGACCCGCCGCTGTGTTCAGGGGGTTTGCGCTCTAGGGGAGTGATTATGTGAAGTGAAGCCGCATGGATGTTATATATTATGCACCACTTTATCCAGTACAACACACAAAAAAACAGTCCAGTCTCACTGCAGCCCAGTGTTACATGAAGAAATACCATCTTACCTAATTCTAGTTTTTGTAGGCGGATTTTACAATGTTTCTTTTTTAATTTATTCTGATACCCTGAACCCCCCTCCCTGGACAAGCTGATATCCAGCAGCCTGGGAAGATATGGGGTTTCAGCATTAACTTAATTCCTCTGTCAGACTCCAGCCGTTAATCTTCAGAAGCACTTGATATACTTTCCCTCTGCATTGTGGGTCTCAGCCAAGAACATTCTGTACCTAACGCTCTCCCCGATTGGAAGTCTATATTTCATTTAGCTTGAAAGTAGCCTTCACATATCACACACAAGACAAACAATGGTTAAACACAACCAGCTGCCTGCAAAGGACTGGTGTGGTCTCAGCTTGCCTTGCACTCAGCGCAGTGCTGTAGGAAGCAGGGAAAAAGGGGAAGCTGGTTTTAAAGACCGCAGTGTGCCACAATTGCCAGCACATCTGTAGAGAGAAACCCTATCTTTTGGGGTAAAAGAAATGCATTTACTGTGATATATGTTTGTGAAGGGATAGTACAGCATGTCTAATCAAGGTTATTCTGCAAATTTGCCATAGTAAACAAACAGGAAAATAAATAAATATAAACAGCAAGTCATATGTGGTCAATTTAACAACATGTGATATACATATGCTCTTGATGTCTAATAGAGTTTCCAGGATTCTTTTAGTTTACCTTCTGGACTCGAGAGATGCCACACTGACAAATAAGAGGTTTGGAGCAGGTCTCTCTGTCTCACATGCAGTCCCTCTATCTCACCCTGTCCCTCTGGAGCAGGTCTCTGTCTCACATGCAGTCCCTCTATCTCACCCTGTCCCTCTGGAGCAGGTCTCTCTGTCTCACATACAGTCCCTCTATCTCACCCTGTCCCTCTGGAGCAGGTCTCTCTGTCTCACATGCAGTCCCTCTATCTCACCCTGTCCCTCTGGAGCAGGTCTCTCTGTCTCACATGCAGTCCCTCTATCTCCCCCTGTACCTCTGGAGCAGGTCTCTCTATCTCACATGCAGTCACTATCTCCCCTAACCCTCTCTCCCCCTCTCTCTCAAGCCAATGCTCCTTTCATGCATTTATAAACCCTAAGGAAACAATGGTCTGGGACCGGCTTTTAAGCAATGGAGTGGAGAGTGCTATGAAAACTCCACATTCTGCAGACTGCTGGTTTAAATTAGCCAGTGCAAGTGAGAGGAGGATGAGGACCAGCCTGCCAGCACTGAGTGGTCTGAAATCCACAATCCAACAGGAGCCATGCTTCAGATGCATCTCCTTGGAGGTCAGAGAGCAGACAGTCCATCTCAGCTTGACTGTTCCTCTATCGGCCACAGCATCACAGTCTGTGGGCTTCCAGGACTTTTCAAGTTCAGGAACAATTCCTCTTTTGTAAAATCTGTTGCTTTTTAATGGATTAAATGCAATCTGATTTTCATGAAACTGCTCTGGACTGTTGTCAGGTTCTGCAACAACAATCTGGAAAGGTTTAATGAATGTTCTAATGAATCTCCTCCTAGTGGCTGATGAGTTAATAACACTGACATTAGCATCAGACCTGTACTGACCTCTCCAATACAGAGCTGGCTCTTTACTTGAACGGTAAGATGTCTCTCTTTGAACCACATGGTTTGCGGTTTGAGTCCAGCCCTTTCCTTTTCATTCAATTCAATGGGCTGAGATGCCAACTCATTACACAGTTAAATATCAAACATTATTTAAAATCCATTAAATAACTCCTGAGGTAAAGCATTGTGATTAGGAAACTGTTCATTTATCTCATGTATTGGGCATGGGCATGTCTTAAACTAAATTAATTGACTGATTTTTCCAAGAGGAGGATTGGAAAGGTGTCAAAACGAATGCTATGTATCCTAGTTTTGAGCTTGTGTTCTTGTTCAGAGTTGTGCAACGTGCAATGAATCAGGATGATTTATGACATGAGAGGATTTTTATTGACTTTTAATTATGCATAAATATATCATAAATTAATGTCAGAGTATTTTGCATCCAATTTATCTCCATGGCCTTTGAGAAATCAGCTGTAACTCTCAGTAAGAAGGAGGTCTGTTTGTTTAAGAGACTTTTCTAGTAGTGGTTCATGAGCTGAATGCCTGTCTGTATTATTCTCTTTGCCATAGCTCTATCTCCTAACCATTTTATGGACTTCGTTTCTGTGCATGTTTTTACATCCACACTTGTTTACTATTGAAGTGATGCTGCTTTAGTACAGAAAGCATGAAAATACAAATCAATAATCACACACAATCACACAATCTTCGCTTTTAACTGAGTTCATTTCAATCTTTTAGCCAAAAAAATAAGCAGGTTTGGAGCCAAATGTTTCATTTTGTTCTATTCTCCACAATGATCAAATTAATGAGTCGTGGATGTTTACCCTGATTCTTGGGCATGTTTTGGAATACTTGGAAAGTTCAGGGTACAATGAACACATTCATGTTGCAATCCTGTCCTGGCTGGCTGTTTACTCAGACCAGTTCCAAGAGCTGAAGGCCAGTATCCTTGAGGGGACAGTACCCTGTGCAGCCCAGTCTCACACACAGACAGGTACATGTAGTTCAAAGGTACTCACAGATATGGAGTGAGGCTGTCCTGGCATGAAGAGAGAGAACTCCCCAGGGCCCTGTCATTACTTCACACTGGTGCTGCTCGGGCCTGTGTGCACCTGGAAGGAATCTGGAGTGCCGGCAGGGAATCTTACAACAAGAATCAGAATAGGAGCGCGAGCTGCTGCAGCATGCCTCTGCTCACCGCTCTGGAAAACAGAGCCGTTGTTTATACAGCGTTAAGCATACCATATATTTTGGGCAAACTCGGCTGTTTGGATCTCGTTACGTGCCGTTCACATAGATTGAAATAACAAGCGCACTGCTTATACTGTAGTAATCGCTCTTTCTAATCCAGCACTGTACTGTAGTGTATTATGCTGTAGTATTTCAATAGGCACAACGACAGAGACAGCCCTGCCTGCACGGCTCACGCCAGTACAGTGTGAGAAGTATGAGGTGAGTGAGCAGATACAGGCTGACGGGATCAGTGGTACTGCAGAGAGCTGAGAAATACCAAGGGCAAGCCTGCGTTACTGCACTGAAACCTGCTCCCCAAGGCTTAATAAACACCTTTCACCCTGTCAGCTCACGAGAACAGGGCATGAGCCACCTCAACATGTATCTACTAATACCTTAATAATATTTTGTATAGAAATTATTAATACGCTCTCTATATAGCCTTTTTTGCAAAATGCAAAGCCTGCTTTCCCACGTTCTGAGCGGACCTGACCTGGTGCAGCCTCTGCACTCTGACGGCATCCCCATCCACCAGGCATGCAGCTGGGAACAGACACTCCCACTATCGTCATTGTGGGATCTCAGAATGCTCTGTGTTGTGGTCCTCTGGTTGATTGCTCAAAGAAAGAAACCCTTTGTAGTGTTTAAACGTCTTGCAGGTTGTCTTTGGACAGCGATCCCGATTCTTGCTTGTCTGAACAGTCGATGGTTGGCATGTGGGATGTAATTTTTTTTATTGCTATTGTAAAGTCTTTCAGTGATGATCCAAACCACAACAAATAGCAGGGATTTCAAGTGTCTACTGCAAACAGCTTTCATCGAGCCAGCAAAATACATTGTTTTAATTCCTTTCTCTTTTTGTTAAAATTAACATAACCTGTTTTAAATTGGTAAATATGTTAGCACTGCTATTTCAGTTACCTGTATTTAGATTTTCAAGAACGGAACAAAACCTTTATAAATGTTTACCGTACTGTGTAACAAACCCAATCCTTAAGCAACGTCCAATAACAAGTATTTTGTGACGGAATTACAAGTAAACTACCCTGAACAATATAAACTCTCCAAAGTAGTAGGATTGCACAACAGAACCAAGAAAAATTGCTGGGTAAGGCAGGATTGTTTACAACACATAGAAAATATTAAGAAAATTAAATCAGAAGACAGCACCAGAATTCACATAGCAGATGTTATTGAATATGTGTGGGATATTATACTTGTCAACAGAGGTATCAAACATTTGATGTACATGAGTTTTAATCAGACAGCATTTGGACCATTCACAAATGTTTAACAGAGACCACATTAATACTAATCATATAGGACAGATCAAGCGTTTAGTAAATGTACAGCCTAACATGCCCATGTTGATTAAAGTGTTTATCACAGAGTCCTTATAGAAAAAAATGTCCATGAAACAACCACAAGCAATACTTTAAAAGTCCAAGGCTGTTATATCAGATCCATATTGAGAATACAGGTTAAGATAGAACAGTTTAAACACAAAACAAAAAAAAACAACAAAAAATAAAATGAGACTTCTATGCGAGGGGCTCGTTAAACCCCGATAAATAAACAAAATGAGACTTCTATGCGAGGTGCTCGTTAAACCCCGATAGATAAACAAAATGAGACTTCTATGCGAGGTGCTCGTTAAACCCCGATAAATAAACAAAATGAGACTTCTATGTGAGGGGCTCGTTAAACCCTGATAGATAAACAAAATGAGACTTCTATGCGAGGGGCTCGTTAAACCCTGATAGATAAACAAAATGAGACTTCTATGCGAGGTGCTCGTTAAACCCTGATAGATAAACAAAATGAGACTTCTATACAAGGGGCTCGTTAAACCCCGATAAATAAACAAAATGAGGCTTCGGTGCGAGGTGCTCGTTAAACCCTGATAGATAAACAAAATGATAATAATCCCAAACAGTCAGAACAAAACAGATAATCCAGCAGTGGAAAAATAAGATCCCTCCCCATCAGGGGATCTCACCCAGTTCTTTCTTGGTCCTGTCGAGCTTGGAGTTTCCAACCAGATAAGGAGACAAAAAGTGATGATTTGGGTAATAAATGGATTAGTCACCGTTGTTGCTCTTAGGATAAAAAATAAACAATTTGAATGATGTAGATAGTTTCCATTGGGCAGGAGATTAGATAACTGGTTACTTTCCAAATGGAAAATGGCAGATTAGAAAAAATACACTGTTTCTAACAACCAACCGATCATTGCTTCCTGATCTCTCTTTTATAGACAACAACCTTCTTCAAAAAACCCTGCTCTTTCCTCCAAACACTCTGCATCCACACAAAACCACACCCGAAAAAGAATCACCCAGAAAAGGAACCACACCCTTCCCAGGAAGTAATAGCCATATTTAAAGGGCTCCCAATTAAGATACTCAGACAATGATAAATCAAGCTCAATAAGCCCTTTGCCAAGGCAATTAGCAACACCTGACTCTAATTAGAACTTCCATGTGGAAATTTAGGAAAAGATCATTCAGTTAAAACAAGAGAGACCAGTGCAGAGATAAACCCCTTACCAAAAACTGACAGTGAATTGATATAGCTTCACCTAAGTTTTACCTTATGAATCTGAAAAGCCCACTTTAGAAACGAGGACAAAATTACTTAATTAGCAATTTAATAGAGAATTAACTTAACCTGGCCAGGTATTCTGATACTCAATTAAGAGCAGCAGGCAGCAAATTACTTATGCTGTATTCATGTAGCTAGTGCAGGGGTGGGCAATCCTGGTCCTGGAGGGCCGGTGTCCCTCCTGGCTTTTGTTCCAACTGTGCTCTAAATTACTTAATTGTACTGATTATTACCAATTATTGGTCTAATTAAGTAATTTAGAGCACAGTTGGAACAAAAGCCAGGAGGGACACCGGCCCTCCAGGACCAGGATTGCCCACCCCTGAGCTAGTGCTACAACTGAATGTATGGTAAAGTATTATAGGTCGGCATTGTAAAGCATATTAAAAAACATGGCAAACCGTGGTCAACTATGCAAAGCATAACCATGGGAAAAAGCATTGGGTGAACTAGCTCACCTACAGTAGTAATGTGACCGGGAGCTTATGTTGACAATGTCGACCCAGGGGACTTTTTCAACCTGAAAAAAGAAACAAGGACCAGGGGTCACAAATGGAGATTGGATAAAGGGGCATTCAGAACAGAAAATAGGAGGCACTTTTTTACACAGAGAATTGTGAGGGTCTGGAACCAACTCCCCTGTAATGTTGTTGAGGCTGACACCCTGTGATCCTTCAAGAAGCTGCTTGATGAGATTCTGGGATCAATAATCTACTAACAACCAAACGAGCAAGATGGGCCAAATGGCCTCCTCCTCTCATTTGTAAACTTTCTTATGCTTTCATGTTCTTATGTTCTTATTGGTTGAAATCCTGATGGTCCTGAGTTCCTGATCTTGGCTGGGGACCCTCAGGGGGCACTCCCTCAGGTCAGGGGGGAGAGTCTTCTAGGGACCCTCAGGTGGCACTCACTAAGGCCAGGGGGGAGAGCCTTCTAGAGACCCTCACCGGGCACTCCCTCAGGCCAGGAGGGAGAGTCTTCTAGGGTTGGTTTGTCTCACTGTGTCACAGCAACCCTTACTCTGTTAGGAGCCAGCCACGATCGGACTGGACCCTTGTCTCCAGGGTGCAGTAACTTGACAATACTCTCAGCTTGGTCTCCAGTCCTCGTTAAGTGAGTTTCAGTGGGAAAGCTTTTCCAATTGGGCATTCGATGAGATAACAGGGTGTCACACGGCTGTCTGAGTGGTGCCGTCAGACCCAGGAAATGAATAACACAGGACAGAACAGATGAGATGAAATGATGAAGATGCTTGCTTGCTCCGGTTTATTGCAAATAAAAAGGTTTTAACAAAACACAGGACACGGCACTTGAGGCCAAAATAAAGAGACAAACAAAACGGACTAACATTAACAAGCGGTGGACTAAGACAAACAAACACAGTGAGTTTAAACAACTATACGTTACTTTACTTCTCTCCACACCCGTTCTCCACTCACCGAACACACAACCCCGAGTGAGTAAAACGCGCATCTACAGACGTGCTCAAATTTGTTGGTACCCTTCCACAAAAAACGAAGAATGCACAATTTTCTCTGAAATAACTTGAAACTGACAAAAGTAATTGGCATCCACCATTGTTTATTCCTTATTTAATAGAAATCAGACTTTGCTTTTGATTTTTTATTCAACATAATATTGTAAATAATAAAACAAATGAAAATCGCATGGACAAAAATGATGGCACCGCTAACCTAATATTTTGTTGCACAACCTTTAGAGGCAATCACTGCAATCAAACATTTTCCGTAGCTCTCAATGAGACTTCTGCACCTGTTAACAGGTAGTTTGGCCCACTCTTCCTGAGCAAACTGCTCCAGCTGTCTCAGGTTTGATGGGTGCCTTCTCCAGACTGCAAGTTTCAGCTCTTTCCATAGATGTTCGATAGGATTCAGATCAGGACTCATAGAAGGCCACTTCAGAATAGTCCAATGTTTTGTTCTTATCCATTCTTGGGTGCTTTTAGCTGTGTGTTTTGGGTCATTATCCTGTTGGAGGACCCATGACCTGCGACTGAGACAGAGCTTTCTGACACTGGGCAGTACGTTTCGCTCCAGAATGCCTTGATAGTCTTGAGATTTCATTGTGCCCTGCACAGATTCAAGGCACCCTGTGCCAGGCGCAGCAAAGCAGCCCCAAAACATAACCGAGCCTCCTCCGTGTTTCACTGTAGGTATGGTGTTCTTTTCTTTGAAAGCTTCATTTTTTCATCTGTGAACATAGAGCTGATGTGACTTACCAAAAAGCTCCAGTTTTGACTCATCTGTCCAAAGGACATTCTCCCAGAAGAATTGTGGCTTGTCAATATGCATTTTAGCAAATTCCAGTCTGGCTTTTTTATGTTTTTCTGTCAAAAGTGGAGTCCTCGGGTCTTCTTCCATGGAGTCCACTTTCGCTCAAAAAGTGACGGATGATGCGATCAGAAACTGACGTACCTTCACCTTGGAGTTCAGCTTGTATCTCTTTGGCAGTTATCCTTGGTTCTTTTTCTACCATTCGCACTATCCTTCTGTTCAATCTGGGGTCGATTTTCCTCTTGCGGCCGCGCCCAGGGAGGTTGGCTACAGTTCCATGGACCTTAAACCTCTTAATAATATTTGCAACTGTTGTCACAGGAACATCAAACTGCTTGGAGATGGTCTTGTAGCCTTTACCTTTACCATGCTTGTCTATTATTTTCTTTCTGATCTCCTCAGACAACTCTCTCCTTTGCTTTCTCTGGTCCATGTTCAGTGTGGTGCACACAATGATACCAAACAGCACAGTGACTACTTTTCTCCATTTAAATAGGCTGAATGACTGATTACAAAATTGGAGACATGTGTGATACTAATTAAAGAAACCAATTAGTTTGAAATATCACTATAATCCAATGATTTATTATCTTTTCTAAGGGGTACCAACAAATGTGTCCAGGCCATTTTAGAATATCTTTGTAGAATAAGCAATAATTCATCTCTTTTCACAGCTTCTTTGCTTTATTCTATGACATACCAAAGGCATGCAAGTATACATGATAAAATAGCTTTTAATTTCATCACTTTTCAGGAGGAATGAAGCATTATTTCAATGAGCTGTAAGGGTACCAACAAATTTGAGCACGTCTGTATATATACTGTTGTGCTGGGATTCAATTACTAATTAATTATTCACTTGAATCCCAGCACGTGAATTAATTATGTGCAACCTCGTGCTCACATATTATATACTTTAAATGCACGTGAAGTGATGTGCAATCCTCGTGCTTAAATACAATTACACATTTTTAAACACACGTGAAACACAGACCCGTTTATATCCCGTGTACCAATGACTATACACCAACATTAACACAGCACACGCAACATACAACACAGAAATGCACACAGGGGTGGGGCACATTGCCACACAGGGGTATAGTACATGAAACAAAAATCTACCAGATTTTTTAGATGCATTTTGGATCAATTATTAAATATCTGTGAGATCTATTAAATCTCCAAAAAATGTATTTAATACAGTCTGTGCAAGATAGCAAATACTGTAGTGGCAAATAAACCAATTGATACAATATATTAAAATAAAATAAAATAAAATAAAATAAATGAATGCAGTTTTTTGTTTGTCACATGTGGTCTACATGATTTTCCGTGCAACACCAGTACCAAATTGAGTAGTTTTTTTCAAAGCCTTTTCAGAAAGTGCTTGCAGCTGGAGCGCTATACAGATTTGTGCAGATTAGTGCTTGGCCAGTGTTAATGCAGAAGTATTTTGTTTATGCCAGATGTTCAAGACTGGCGATCTGTGACCGTGTGGAGTTTAGAATGAAAAATCTACTTGGAGGATGGATTGGACGTCAATCTAATTTGTTAACATCTTTGTGTTTAGTAGTATACAAACACTTCTACACAATAATATGTCTTTGCATTGCTAACTCAAAACCAATGAGTCTGTGTGGTAATATATTCTGACCCATATTATTATTGGATATATTCTATGTTTCTTAACTTCTTTCTTAAGCGGTTTTCATTTGACTGAGACAGTTTCTTTTGTTTGTGTAAACTGTGATGACCTGCTGTAAAAGATGCTGCATTCATAGTTATGTCTGCTTCACAGAGAACTTGGTACAAAATCGTCCTCATTTTTTGTCCAGGTCTTTTTCAGGCATCTGCTGAAATTTTCAAGTTTCTCCCACTAAACGCTGATACGACTTTGTGAGGTTTATGTCAGTAAGTTTCTTGTATTTTTATTTTATTGCTCTTTTAAAAAAAAAGTTTGTTTAAATTATTCATGTGAAGCTTTTTTTTTTTACAATTGTCCAAATCTTTATTTTGAATGTAGCCTATTACTGTGTGCTATACACAGTGCTTGTTGTAGTTTTTGATAAATCTGGAGGCTGTTGGCATTAAGTGGCACACTGAAGAAGAGGAGGGCGTAAGAAAGAGTATAATATGAAAAAAATATTAGTCACATTCATACGTATGAACGTAACTAATATCACGATTTATTTTTTCCAGTTTAGGGGTCTGTTGCCATGGTAACATAGAACTGGGTTACTAAAGATTAGTGTCAACAAGCTTTACCATAGATTCCTGTCATGAACTGTTCTTCATGGGTTTTGCGTTTCATAGAAACTCAAAGCACAATGAAAAGCACGCAGCTGGGAGTGAAGGTGTGGGGGCAACATCTGACTTTGAAAATCAAGGCCCTGCTGCAGGATTTATGGTGATGACAATGTCCTTATTCAATAACTTGGGAAGCCTGGAAAAGGTTTAACATTCAGTGCCATCCACCCTGTGCACAAATGAGAACTGCATGGGGGCAACATCTGCTCAGCAGAACTTCCTGAGCGCTGAGGTCAGCACACATATCTGAATGTGCAGCAAGCCTGGGCTGTCTCACACAGAGCCCTGTGACATTAGAACAGAGACCAGTGACGTGAGAACAGAGCCCAGTGACATCAGAACAGAGCCCAGTGACATCAGAACAGAGCCCAGTGACACCAGAACAGAGCCCAGTGACATCAGAACAGAGCCCAGTGACATCAGAACAGAGCCCAGTGACACCAGAACAGAGCCCAGTGACATCAGAACAGAGCCCAGTGACATCAGAACAGAGCCCAGTGACACCAGAACAGAGCCCTGTGACATGATAACAGAGCCCTGTGACATAAGAACAGAGCCCAGTGACATCAGAACAGAGCCCAGTGACATCAGAACAGAGCCCAGTGACACCAGAACAGAGCCCTGTGACATCAGAACAGAGCCCAGTGACATCAGAACAGAGCCCAGTGACACCAGAACAGAGCCCTGTGACATGATAACAGAGCCCTGTGACATAAGAACAGAGCCCAGTGACATCAGAACAGAGCCCTGTGACATCAGAACAGAGCCCTGTGACATCAGAACAGAGCCCAGTGACATCAGAACAGAGCCCAGTGACATCAGAACAGAGCCCTGTGACATCAGAACAGAGCCCAGTGACATCAGAACAGAGCCCAGTGACATCAGAACAGAGCCCTGTGACACCAGAACAGAGCCCAGTGACATCAGAACAGAGCCCAGTGACACCAGAACAGAGCCCAGTGACATCAGAACAGAGCCCAGTGACATGAGAGCTGCATCAGGAACAGCAATCTCGTGGCCTCTGCTCTGCTCTGCACCATTTGGATCTACAACCTGGCAGTGCAGCCCAACAATGTATAACAAAACTGGATTCATTTTTTGATATCTACACATTTGCCTAATGCTAGCTCAGTAATAAAGCAGACACAGGGGTCCTGACAGAATCCCAATGACACCTTGCCAAACCTCATTAATCATGTACTTCTGACACACTTTCTGGAAGATCTGTCTGGACAGAGAAAACATGGGGTTTAAGGGACTTTCAGCAAGTTGTTAGCTTTCAGTATGCATCATGAAGTTGATTTATACGTTGTTGCAATGAGAGAGCTAGAAAGTGTCGATTGAACAGTGTGTTTTAACAGACCAGCTAAGTGACAGACCCTCAAATTGACATTAAAACCCACAGACCGATGACAGTCATTGTACAACCCACAAAGTAAAACGTGTATGTAAGATCATCGTTTGGGTGATGTGAAAAACAGACATGTGCTATTATCAGCATATGAGTGTATGTACACTCCATTCCTTGATGGGTTCTTAATTCAAGATGCAACTTATATAATTAGAAATTAGCCAATGTTATATTGTTTCATTTTTCTTTTATTGATTTGAAATGGAAGGGGGCTACCCCGAACCCCACCCCACCCCACTCCTCTGCAGCAAATACATAGTGGGATTAAATAAAACAGAGAACCTTCAAGAATTCTTAGAATTGAGCACCATTTGTTTTTTAAATTTGCGATTCATGAATCACTGTATTTTTTAAAAGCAATTAATAAATAATGAATAATATGTATGGTATGAAAACAGTAAACTCTGAATGTGTGTGGGAGACTGGGGTAACCATGGAAAGAAACAAGGACATTATTATCAGTGCAGAATCTTCCACATAAAGAGAGGATGTCGCTGCAGTAAATGAGGATGGCTTGAATAGATTTGAAAAGGGAGAGCAACAGTCAGTACAAAAGAACAGCCAAGGAATACAAACCATAGTTCTAGATTGTTCAGAAACAAAATTGATATAATTGGAATTTCAATGTATTCGTTTCTATTAAATGTACAGCCATTGGCACACAGTGCACAGCCCAGACACAGCTGGCAAAGCAATCTTTCACTTATTTTAACAAAGGGATGTATTTTTTTGTTTTATTGCTACAGCGTTATCCAAAACCAACTGTTATTCGAAGGATTAGAGTGCCTGGCTTGGTTGTGAGGTTTCTGGAGTTTCGCTTGAAGTGATTTACATGGCAAAGCGATGCTAAATGACTGTAATCTGGACATTTTTGTTGATATTTGACAAATGAATGGTTTTAATACAGGAACCTCTGTATAATAGCTTACTATGCAGGAGGGGCAGGCTTTCCAGCACACAACTGGCCTGTACCATTAGAGATTCAATGAACATCTTCATCAGTGTTAAAAGTAATATGTCCAGTCAGTCTCTGGTATCTATGGGATTGGTGTGGGTAAGATGAATGTGAATCACAGTAAGACAAATCCAACACCATGAGAGACTGGATCAGCTGTAAATATGTGAATCGGATTCTCTGGGTGAGAGGGACTGTGGGAATGTCCAAACTGAGCAAAGTAGACAGACATATGGTCAACATTAACAAAGTCATTATCAAACATGAAAAAATAGTAAATGCTACATGAAGTTCAAACCAAGTATTGTGAGAATATGTCTGTTGTAAAGAAGCCCTTTAACTTTCTTTGCGGAAACCAGTTGGAAACCGTTTGTTTTTTTTGTCTCAGAGTTGTGTCTAGCAGATTTCAAAGGGGATGAATTGCTTGGCTGTGATAATCTCTGTTTGGTGAATAGAGTTCTGGATAGATAACAACATATTAGGTGGTTTCTATTCTTTGACAAGACTGGCACAGTCATTATACTAGTTAGACTCAAAGAGACAGACAAGAGTATTGAACTTTATTTTGAAGTACCCCCAAAAAAGGAATTAACCCACATAAACTCTCTGGTTCCAGCATTTTCAGCCTAGGTGTGTCACTGGCTTTAACTCTCCAACAAACACCACTGAATCGCTTTTAATAAATCACTATCCCTTGTCTTCAGTGCAGTGTATCTTCCTCATTTAAAAATGCTACAAAAGAGGATCAGGGCAGGAACATAACCCCAAATAAAAGCATAGTGGAGCAATGCCAAAGGCTAGGGCAGCCCTCGCTATAATCAATCCCCTGGTTTATTTACACTCTGGGAAATTGCTGCATTGTGTTCCTCATAGAAGGAAGTGGACTGGAACCTTGTGGTTGCCAATTTTAAACAGCATGGCTTGGAGCATCAAGGCAGAATGTGGTTTTCGTTGTACAGGGAGAGGTTGTACACCACATGCAGTACTGGAGCTGTGGCATCTGCCTTGCAGATATAATATATGCCTGTGCATGAGAAAACCAGGAAAACACCCTGAAGGAAAAATACAGACTTTATGATTAATTGAAAAGGCCAGTATGGAACAATAAACTTGGATCAGTTGATTTTAGTTTGCGTGCGTATGAATTCTGGCAAAGACATCGCCTATGCTAGACATTTCATGTTTTGTAATAATTACAATCTTCACTCGAAAATACAGTTTGCTCCAAAAGAAAATAAATAATAATAATTAAGTCCATTTTATACTTCAGATTGATATACAGTAAAGTACATTCTGTGAACAGTTTAACCTTGTGACAGAATTGAGGCCATTGACATTTGAGAAAAATATACATTTAAAGTATTCAGTAGTTATATTTATTGATTTTATGGCACCCTTGTGTTTTAATCAACTCTTAACATGTAGCTCACTAACAGTTTACATTGTGTCTCTAATTACTGTCTATTCACAGAGCAGTTACTTAGTAAATACATGTACACTTACACATCATTGCAATTATATTATGCATAGTTACAATATACTTAATGCATACTCTAACCCTAACTCTAACCCTAACCCTAACACTAACCCTTTTCTGATACAATTGTGTACTTACTTATATTGTGCAAAAAGATTTATATATTAAGTAAATTTTTACTATGCATAATAATATTGTAGTTATGTGTAGGCACACATCTATTTACTAAGTAACTACAATGTAAATACACAGTAATTAGAGACACCAAGGGCCTCATTTACTCAGTAACTATAATCAGAGTAATTAGGGGTAGATGTACTAAAGTGTTGTGTCGCAATCGTGTGTTGCAATCGTTGCAAACGACATGCAAACCAGTCGGAAGTGTAGCATGAAATGTACTAAACAAACGCAACGCTGTTAGCATCATTGTAACGAATTGCTTTGCAGCTGTAGATCTTATTTGCGCTTTAGCCTTAAATGAATATGTAATTCTGGGCGTTTCTGCAGAAACTCGCAAAAACAGGGTGGAGATGAGAGTGCAAATGAGGGATGAAAAATATTGTAATGAGATGTAATAAAGCTGCGGGCAATTGCGACACTTACAATTGCATCAATTTATTAAGAACTTTTCAAAGCATGTTTTAAACAGTCACAATGGTTGCTGGCATTTCCCAGTCCTCTTTTTCTTACCTGTTGCTAGTTGCGCTCAATGTATTTTTAAGACGAATACCCAAGTACCTAATTTACACTAAAGTCAGGGTGTACTTACAAGCCTTGAAAACACATGTCTATGACATTTCTGGTTTTCCCAGTGTGTTGGGAACAACAGACTGCACACATATGCCACTAACACCTCCAGCTCATTCTTAGCATCTGTATAGGATCATGAACTATTGTGTGTTAATTGTCTAGGCTACTAAGTAGACCAGTTTGAAAATAATGGTAACACTTTATATTAAGGTGCAGCTTATCAATGTTTTATACACATATTATATATGCTTAATAACTATGTTATAGAGTGTTACTAAAACATTATATATGGTTTATAACTATGCAATAGCCATAGGCGGAATTACATTTAAACATTCCAAAGAAAAAACTAAAAACTGTCCCCTTTATAAAACAATAATTCCGTTGATGGCTATTGCATGGTTATAAACCATCTGTGATGTTTTATTAAATTCTATAACATAGTTATTAAGCATCTATTATATATTTATAAATAATTTATCAAACATTAATAAGCAGCACCTTAATATAAAGTGTTAATTAAAATATTAAATTAAAATTAAATTATCTTTTATTCACATTGTACACCAATGTGTACACTCTCTGCTGCAGCAAACCACAATTCAACTGCTACTATTTTATTTGAAGAAATGTCGCACAACTCTCGCTAGAGATCTCACTAAGATGACGCAAATTAAATTTTATCACTAGACGGACCGGAAATATACTCATACCTAGAAGCCCAGCAGCAGTCTTTCTGACGGCTGTATTCACAACACTGTAAATAGTATAACTGTAAATATATAAACATTTATTTTACAAATCAAAACAAGAAAATGTAAATAAATAAACATCTGAACAGACATCAGTTTACAACATACATATTTATAAAACTGAAACGATAGCAATGCATTTAACTTTTCAACAGCAATCAGTTTATTATCAGATGTGCAAAAGCAACTGAACAAGGAAGATAAATAAACATAGAAGGAAGCATTTCACAGATGTGCACAGCACAAGAAGTTATAAAAAAAGTCTAATTTATTTTTCTTTTTTTCTACAAAATGGTATTCCTTTACCTTGAGTGTAAGGCTGTTCACAATCTATACAGATAACGAGCTTCTCCACGGCGCCTGTCTGCACAGGGCACAGCTGTCTGAAGTTTTATTTTTATTGCACTTGCCAACCTGGCATCTTGCGGCTCTCAGCGAGGTTGCCAGCTTCAGCTGTGGGTACATGGTTGGCAGTCTCTCTGTTCCAAATGCTTCTTGTGAAGTTCCTGTGCTAACTGTAAAATGCATTCTCTCCTTGGTAAATTCTTCTCTGTGCATTCTTTGTAAAGTACCCAGGAGTTGATGGCTGCTAGGTCCAACACATTGTAAAACACCTGAAAAGGCCACCGTCGGGAGCCAGCTTTCACAGAATACTTCCGTGTCATCTGATCCAAAACATCTACTCCATATTTTCTTGCATTGTAAAACTCCAAAGTCTCTGGTATTTATTTTCACTAGTCCCAATGCTAATTGACTCACCAAAACAGCACAGCTGGCAAGCAGGAGATTAATCTAATTACAGCTAAACACATTGCAGACTGGTAAATAAAAATAATAAAGTAGAATAGCGTTCTATATAATCACAATACAATTGTTTTCTGTGTGGCCGTCAGTGTGACTGCTCCCGGGGCTTTTAGGTATAATGTAATATCTCTCCTTTATTTCTGCACTCCCGTGTGTCATGCTTTGTGAGAATATTTAATACATACGGACAGAAAGGTACACGAACGCGCAGCTCCATATGTGTTACACAAGTGGAGAAAATTACATTTTAAAACCAAAAACCGCCAAAATGACTGCCGCGGGGCTTCTAGTGTTAAATTAGTATATTGCGGCTCTCTTCATTAACATATTTTTTTCTTAGTACATACGACAAAATGTGCAGTTTGTGAATTGTCCTAACGAAAATGCAAATTGCAGTATGTTTGCACTGTGACTGGCCCATCTTAGTACATCTACCCCTAAGTGTTACCTGCTTTACATTTTGTGTTAATATTTAATATGTAATAACGTATTTATAAATTAACAAAAAACATATAACCTATTAAAACCTGAAGTCTTTACTAAACATTACTACAGTAACATCTTTAAAAGTAACTTTAAACAAATGTAACCCCTTCTCAATGATATGGTGAGCTTGAAGGGAGCCGCAGGGAACCAATGTTTGCTGAACAGTTTTATCTAGTGTTTTTATTAGTTTATAAATAGGTTACTTTATACTAACTAACTAATCATTTAAAAAGAAAAGATGATGAAATATTTTAATAAGCTTGTATTAGAACATAAGAACATAAGAACATAAGAACACAAGAAAATAAGAAAGTTTACAAATGAGAGGAGGCCATTCGGCCCATCTTACTCATTTGGTTGTAGTAGCTTTTGATCCCAGAATCTCATCAAGCAGTTTCTTGAAGGATCCCAGGGTGTCAGCTTCAACAACATTACTGGGGAGTTGGTTCCAGATTCCCATGATTCTCTGTGTAAAAAAGTGCTTCCTATTTTCTGTTCTGAATGCCCCTTTATCTAATCTCCATTTGTGACCCCTGGTCTTTGTTTCTTTTTTCACGTCGAAAAAGTCCCTTGGGTCGACATTGCCAATACCTTTTAGAATTCTGAATGCTTGAATCAGATCACTGCATAGTCTTCTTTGTTCAAGACTGAATGGATTCAATTATTTTAGCCTGTCTGCATACGACATGCCTTTTAAACCCAGGATAATTCTGGTCATTCTTCTTTGCACTCTATCTAGAGCAGCAATATCCTTTTTGTAGTGAGGTGACCAGAACTGAACACAATATTCTAGATGAGGTCTTACTAATGTATTGTAAAGTTTTAACATTACTTCCCTTGATTTAAATTCAACACTGTTCACTATATATCCGAGCATCTTCTTGGCTTTTTTTATAGCTTACCCACCTTGTCTAGATGAAGACATTTCTGATTCATCATAAACTCTTAGGTCTTTTTCACAGATTCCTTCTTCAATTTCAGTATCTCCCATATGGTATTTATAATGCACATTTTTATTGCCTGCGTGCAGTACCTTACACTTTCCTCTATTAAATGTCATTTGCCATGTGTCTGCCCAGTTCTAAATGCTGTCTAGATCATTTTGGATGACGTTTGCTGCTCCTATTTTTGTGTCATCTGCAAATTTAACAAGTTTGCTTATTTATTTAGTACGCCTTGTACTTTGGTCATGTGCAAAATAATTCCTAATCTTTTTCAATGATTCTTTTTTAGATAGTGGTATGGGATAGTCTACTGTAAACTGAGCAGCTGACATGGTGAATTTAGGCCCGCAGAAGCGGCTTTCATCCCAGCATGCCCTTTACTGGAGCTTGCTTGACAGGTCATGTCTTTGTTTGAAATAAACGTCCTCATCACTGAGTGCGTCCCCATCACTGAGTGCGTCCCCATCACTGAGTGCGTCCCCATCACTGAGTGCGTCCCCATCACTGAGTGCGTCCCCATCACTGAGTGCGTCCTCATCACTGAGTGCGTCCCCATCTCTCCTTGTCTCTTCCTGGCAGCTTTGCCACAACACTCCGCTGTGTGATTTACAGTTGCCAAGGCATTTTGATTTTCGCTTTTAAGTTAGTGTATGGTTGTAAAGATTTTCTTTTAAAAGTTAAAAGAAAAAAAAAAAAAACCTTAAACATTCCAAAATATCTCTGTGCCAGAATCTCTTCTCCTTAAAAAAACACCTACAGTTGTACAGTATGTTTCATCATAATGAAGTATACAATATTAATTGAAACAGCATTTACTGTAGGAAAATGTCTGCTTATGTTACATTAGTGTATACCTTAAGTGCTGCTGCATGACTTTCTTTACTTTGTGGTTGTAGCGCAATCTAACAGCAGCACAACAGCAGTCTAATCATGATGAATTGTTGTACTACATGAATCCCCTTGCCTCTCTGCTGTTCATTTGTAAGCCAATTTGTAGTTAATACCTTTGAGAATGTAGCCTATTGGTATCGTGTTTCACTGAGAAGACTGCTTATTACTTAAAATAGTGTAACCCTAACCCTAACCCTAACTCTAACTCTTTTCTGACACAATTGTGTACTTACATATATCATGCATTGTAACTATGCATAATAACATTGTAATTATGTGTAAGTGCACATGTATTAACTAAGTAACTACTATATAAATACACAGTAATTACAGACATTTTTCTTTTAATTACAAGAGCAAGATACAACATGGTCTCATACCTTCAGTTTCCCTACACCACAAGGTATATTAGATCACTGAAATAGTTGTACTCACACGTGAGATTACCTGACAATTCCCACATTAAAGACGTGCCTGTCTGTTTTCATCCCAATTGCTGCACCACTTATTGTTCTGCACAAGCAAGCAGACAAAGCAACATGCCTGTGTCCCTTGATGTTCCTGCCCAGCACTAGCCTGAGGTTTTGTAAAATGCCTGTACTGATTGCTGAAAAAAACACAGCTGTGGTTACACTTGACAACAACCCAATTTCACAATCCATATTCGAGTAAGCACCTGAGCAAGCACCTAAGCAGGAGCCAAATGCTTGCTGTCCCAGGAAATTGCAAACAAGCCACTGTTCCAGCTGTCAGGGATTTAGGGGTGCTCAGATTAAGTTGTTTAGTCACACTGTCTTCCACTGCACGGTGGATCATGAGCGCCTGTGAATGGAGAGTTCAGGTTGATAAAAGCGTTATCACAACAAAAACACCGGATGTATCTCCTGCATGGCTAGAGATGGATGTAGCGCATGTCTAAGAAACTGAATGGGAGATACTGCAAACCCAATTTAAACTCTTATTTATCTGCACAGTTCAATGAACCTTTGTGCTGGGTGAATGCAGATGGAGGTATTGTCAGCTTCATATCAGTAACCTGTCAGCGCTGGCTTTTTTCTTTATAAAAAACATGTCTTTGTGTGGAAATCATAGCTGTTGGTCCCAGTGACACCAGTTCATTCATTTATCTTTAGAGACTTGAAGTGGTTTACTCCAAACCATTGTGTTACATATTTATAATAATAATATTGTTACATCATGTTGACTCATTAGATGTAGTCAATAAAAGCCCTACAGGTATGTAATTGAGATGTCAGATACACAAATGAAACCTTGAAAGAAAACTTACTGACAGGAAGGAAAGAACCATGGCAGTGGGTTCCATGTTCTGACAAGCACAGTGATGCATGAACTGCACAGTGAACTGTGAGTGATGTGAACTCCACAAGTTAGTTAGAAGGGAGTGGAGTGGAGTGGAGTGGAACAGTGCCTCTGGGTTCCTCACACCTTGCTAAGCCTGACCCATTCTCCACACCTTGATGACTGCTTACATACATACACCAGGACCACCAGAACAGCTGCACATGCTCTGAAGAAGAAGAAGAAGAAGAAGAAGAAGAAGAAGAAGAAGAAGAAGAAGAAGACACAATGCAGTCTGGTTGATTTCCTGTAAACATTCTTTCGGATTGGGCCTAGCAGGATAGAAATTCATTTCTAACCCTGGTGTGTATCGAAGTAAGGTTGTCTTTCCTACATCAATGACATTTCTAACAATGATTAGCAGAGTTTAGTAGTACTGTAAAATTCCTATAGTAAATACTCTTCTAGTGGCCTGCAATCTCACATTATATGACGACAATAATAATTTATATAGTCTGACAACAACACATAAAATGGATAGGACAAGAAATAATAGAGATAACTGCCCTCATCCTTTTCAGCTGCCACTGACGTATGTACTGTATATGCTAGTTCAAGGCCTTGCAAACGACCAGTAAAAGAGGCTGTGGCTGACATGCTTTGTAATGCTTTATCTTGAAACGAATGGGTGTCAGTGAATGAGTAACTGCATTACGAGGGGCTGTGTTGGTCTTTTCACTTTAATGAGAGAGTTTGCAGCCAATAAATTTTCACCATCTTTTTTACAATGGCGGACTTTGATGGTCCTGCTTTCAAAGAGTGAAATTCTTATATGTGTGGTAACAAATTAATTGTCAACCTATATTCTGTATCTCAGTGTAAAATAAAGCCAATACAAATGTCTTCCTACTTTTCATGACAGTATTATGCCGTGGTTAACTTGCTGCTCCATGTATTTGTTTGAGAGACATGCACTGTCGAAATAAATGTTATTTCAGAGTAAAAGGAAAATCACAAACAGGTGTAAATACAGAGCCTGATTATCGCATCACTTTACTAAATTAAATAAAAAAGTGCTTGCAGCACAGTGGAAAATATGTGTAATTTCAAGCTAAAGCCAAGTCTGTACTTACTGTATGTGATTCAGAAGCAATCAGGGTTTCATTGTAGTTTCTCAACAAAAGTTACTTCGGTGCAGACCCTGCCTACAAGAAACCTACCAAATTGAAAAAAAATAATTTAAGACATTGTAAAAACAATAGAATTTATTGATGAAAATTTATAAAAGTTCTATGCAATTACTAGAGTAACATGCAGTGTGATTCTGTACAGAAAACAGTAAACCATTATAAATTATGCATTTTACACTAAATATACCTTTATCAAGAAGTCTGTCCAGTTCCTCAATAAGGTTAAGATTTGTATAGAGGATGTTGTTTTTAAGGTTTTGGATATTTACAGCGTGTTTGAATTTATACATGCTTTTAATCTGGGGTGTGCACAAACCCGAATCTCAGATCCACACCACGTCAAACTCCAGCATTGAAACCTGATAAACCCCTTCACCAGTTCCTAAAGCACTTAAACATGTAAAAACATGTAAGGGCAGCAGTGTGGAGTAGTGGTTAGAGCTCTGGACTCTTGACTGGAGGGTTGTGGGTTCAATCCCCAGTGGGGGACACTGTTGTTGTACCCTTGAGCAAGGTACTTTACCTAGATTGCTCCAGTAAAAACCCAACTGTATAAATGGGTAATTGTATGTAAAAAATAATGTAATATCTGTATAATGTGATATCTTGTAACAATTGTAAGTCGCCCTGGATAAGGGCGTCTGCTAAGAAATAAATAATAATAAAAAAATAATAATAATTAAATCTTCTGTGTTATTACCTTAATACACACTGCAGACAAATGAAAGGACTAAATACCCTCCTGTATGTACACAGAATAAGTCAGTGTCAGACTTGCACATCATGGGTTGTCTGCAACACTGTAGTCTATGTAGCCTGCTATATCTGCAGTGCTTCAAGCAACCTGAGGCAAGGAGACAAGGCAGAGTGTTACTGAAGCACCTGCTACAGGTTCACACACTCATTATTTAGACTTTCTCAATATAATAAGCTTCTTAGTTTTTTTTTCTAAGCTATTTCAATTTTTCATTTGAAGTGTAGATATTAAGCGTATTCTATTATGGTTCCAGTTTTAATCTCTGGTTATGACTCAGATTTTCTTAAACCTCTTAAAGGAGTTTATGTTGACTCAGAAATGTCTTCATCTAGACAATGTGGGGAAGCTATAAAAAAGGCTAACAAGATGCTTGGATATATTGTGAGAAGTGTTGAATTTAAATCAAGGGAAGTAATGTTAAAACTCTACAATGCATTAGTAAGACCTCACCTAGAATATTGTGTTCAGTTCTGGTCACCTCGTTACAAAAAGGATATTGCTGCTCTAGAAAGAGTGCAAAGAAGAGCAACCAGAATTATCCCGGGTTTAAAAGGCATGTCGTATGCAGACAGGCTAAAAGAATTGAATCTATTCAGTCTTGAACAAAGAAGACTACGCGGCGATCTGATTCAAACATTCAAAATCCTAAAAGGTATAGACAATGTCAACCCGGGGGACTTCTTTGACTTGAAAAAAGAAAAAAGGACCAGGGGTCATAAATGGAGATTAGATAAAGGGGCATTCAGAACAGAAAATAGGAGGCACTTTTTTACACAGAGAATTGTGAGGGTCTGGAACCAACTCCCCAGTAATGTTGTTGAAGCTGACACCCTGGGATCCTTCAAGAAGCTGCTTGATGAGATTCTGGGATCAATAAGCTACTAACAACCAAACGAGCAAGATGGGCTGAATGGCCTCCTCTCGTTTGTAAACTTTCTTATGTTCTTCTTATGTTCTTAAACTGTACATATAGTAAAATATCAGCTGACCAAAAAAAAATAAAAAATCACAAAGGCACTCAGCATGTAATTTCTCAGGTACAAACATGTCAGATAAGAGTTTCTAAAACTTTCTAATGGAAAAAAAACAAAAATTTAAACGTTTTGACAAGTACTTACTGTATGTAAAAAACAAATAAAAAATAGAACTAGGAACAAGTAACATGCAAACATTGCACAACCTTTACTTTTCAGTGTGAGCGCATTCATAAACGTTAACGTTTACTGTTACTGTAAGTCATGTCCCTGTTTTATGATTCCTTTAACAAAGAGACATCTCTGTGTATGTGACTGGACCTGAAAGAGTGGTGATTACCCCTCAATCCCTCTAATCTCCTGGTGGATTGATTCACTGGGGGGAGGGCCTGGCAGTAAAATGCTGTTATGTCTGAAGTAGAACCCAACCCCGAGGAGCTGGATTAACCCTTAATGTTAATGGTACATTTCACTACCTGAGACCTTTATAAAGTTTACCACTGTAAACTGCCTTCATAACCTCCATGGTTTAACTGCAGTAAACTTCTGTATGAGAGTGAATGCTTGAGTACTACAATATATATGCAAACCTTACTCGTGTGGTGCTGTGACTCTCTGTATGATAGTGAATGCTTGAGTACTACAGTATATATGCAAACCTTACTCGTGTGGTGCTGTGACTCTCTGTATGAGAGTGAATGCTTGAGTACTACAGTATATATGCAAACCTTACTCGTGTGGTGCTGTGACTCTCTGTATGAGAGTGAATGCTTGAGTACTACAGTATATATGCAAACCTTACTCGTGTGGTGCTGTGACTCTCTGTATGAGAGTGAATGCTTGAGTACTACAGTATATATGCAGACCTTTGTTTATAGCAGACTTTGTTTTTTTCCCCTTATAAAAAAATTCAATTTAAATAAAAAGTTTAAAGGAGCATTATTTCAGGAGAAAGGTTGTATTGATAAGGTATGTGCTTAAGGAGATAATTTTGGTTTTCTACCTGAAATTAGACAGGCAGTGTTTTAGTTAATGTCTTCCTTACTGTCGTAAAGAAGGCATCACAATAAAGTGAGGCAATGCAAGGTATAGATAACTGTATAGTGTCCTAATTGTCTGAAAGGTATTTTTTTATTTATTTTTTATTTAGTAGTCGCCAATTATTTTTTGTATTTTCTCCAAATTTAGACTATCCAATTATTTTTAGGCTCAGCTCACCGCTACCACCCCTGCTCTAACTTGGGAGTGGCGAAGACGAACACACGCTGTCCTCCGAAGTGCGTGCCGTCAGCTGACTGCTTCTTAACACACTGCAGACTCACCATTCAGCCACCTCCGAGCTACAGCATCGGAGGACAACACAGCTCTGGGCAGCTTACAGGCAAGCCCGCAGGTACCCAGCCAGACTACAGGGGGCGCTGGTGCACGGTGAGCCGAGGACACCCTGGCCGAACCTAAGGCCCCCCCCTGGCCGGTGCTCGGCCAATTGTGTGCTGCCCCCTGGGAGCTTCCGTCCACGGTCGGCTGTGGAATAGCCTGGACTCGAACCAGCGACGTCCAGGCTATAGGGTGCATCCTGTACTCCACGTGGAGCGCCTTTACCGGATGCACCACTCGGGAGCCCCCCGTCTGAAAGGCATTTTAAACTATGTTTTGAAAATGTTTTATTTAGCAGGCAATGCAGAACTATGGCTACAGTGAGCACTATTCTGCTATTTTGACGTTTCTTGTACATAGTATCAGGCCATGGTCACCCACGCACAGCATGTTCAATCTGAAGCCTGCTTCACACACCTTGATGGAGCTGGCACAATGGCGTTTCTGTTGGCAGTTAAATAAAGTGTCAATAGCTCAATAAGACTAGGCTTTCTTATCTCCCGTGATCTCTGTACATTGTTCACAGAGCTGTTGATCTGAAGCAGGTGGAGCCTGCCCTTCAACCCTCAAGCACAGCCACTTATCTCTTGGCTGCAGTACAAAGCACAAAGATCCCGTTTTATACTGCATTTCCAAAGACCTGAGATATGCAACAATATATCCAACACAAACATATTCTTTTTTTATTAATGTAGGGCATGCCTCTCCCTTCCTTTCTGTTTTATGGTTTATTTGTTGTTGTTTTTTTTAGCTTAACCACTGTCTTTTATAACAGCACCCTTATCTTTATTAAGAGAAATCGTCTTGGTGAAAGCATTACCAAAACCACAACACAAAAAAATCAGATGATCTGTGTAGATCAATAACATTCAAATAATGCTGTAATATCGGAATAAACCGTCTAACTTTACAGTACTGGTAAAACAACATTACATTCAAGTGTAGCAATTCACGATGTAAACAGAGGCAATTTGAATAGCTGCAATACTGCGCAATAACTAAGGGTGGAGGAGAAGGCCAATGAATGGAGTCCTGTGAGGCTGAGGGGGTGGCGTGTGTGTCGTATGAAACCAGAGAATGATGTTTAGCTGTCTAGGCTGTGAATCAGAAGCAGTTTAATAAACGTGGCAATGGTGAAGCCAGTATACAGTGAGGGGAGTGGTTGTGGCTGTGTGGTCCAGTGGTTAAAGACAAGGGCATGTAACCAGGAGGTCTCCGGTTCAAATCCCACTTCACCCACTGACTCATTGTTGACCCTGAGCAAGTCACTTAATCTCTTTGTGCTCCGTCTTTCGGGTGAGACGTAATTGTAAGTGACTCTGCAGCTGATGCATAGTTCACACACCCTAGTCTCTGTACGTCGCCTTGGATAAAGGCGTCTGCTAAATAAACAAATAATAATAATAATAATATAAACTGTATACAGTGAGGGGAGTGGTTTATATATACTGTATACAGTCAGGGGAGTGGTTTATATATACTGTATACAGTGAGGGGAGTGGTTTATATATACTGTATACAGTGAGGGGAGTGGTTTATATATACTGTATACAGTCATGGGAGTGGTTTATATATACTGTATACAGTGAGGGGAGTGGTTTATATACACTGTATACAGTGAGGGGAGTGGTTTATATATACTGTATACAGTGAGGGGAGTGGTTTATATACACTGTATACAGTGAGGGGAGTGGTTTATAGTTACTGTATACAGTGAGGGGAGTGGTTTATATATACTGTATACAGTGAGGGGAGTGGTTTATATATACTGTATACAGTGAGGGGAGTGGTTTATATATACTGTATACAGTGAGGGGAGTGGTTTATATACACTGTATACAGTCAGGGGAGTGGTTTATATATACTGTATACAGTCATGGGAGTGGTTTATAGTTACTGTATACAGTGAGGGGAGTGGTTTATATATACTGTATACAGTGAGGGGAGTGGTTTATATATACTGTATACAGTGAGGGGAGTGGTTTATATATACTGTATACAGTCAGGGGATTGGTTTATATATACTGTATACAGTCAGGGGAGTGGTTTATATATACTGTATACAGTCAGGGGAGTGGTTTATAAACACTGTATACAGTCAGGGGAGTGGTTTATATATACTGTATACAGTGACGGGGATGTTTATATATACTGTATACAGTCAGGGGATTGGTTTATATATACTGTATACAGTCAGGGGAGTGGTTTATATATACTGTATACAGTCAGGGGAGTGGTTTATATATACTGTATACAGTGACGGGGATGTTTATATATACTGTATACAGTCAAAAGGTTTGGAAACATGTTATTGATGTATTTATTTATTTATTTATTTAGCCAGGAGTTTTACCCATTGAGACATGGGCCTAGTTTACAAGGGGGTCCTGGAAAATAATAATTTAAAAAAAAAACAATCACAATGTACAAACAACACAATAATAATATGTGCAGTTCAAACCTGATCAGCAGCACACAGAGATCAAAGAATAGAATAAATAAGACATGTGTCTATTTGTGAATGTGGACTGAGGGAGAAGCATATACTCTTACACCCTTGGAAGGCTGTACAAAAACCACTAAGGAAAAACATGCAAGTGTGAAAATGAACAAAGACAGCATCTAACAAAGGAATGATTGTTTTCCCCTAATTGGTACGATGCAGTGCAGTACAGTATGTGCAATCAGCATACACCATGCTAATGCTCTGCACCCCCTAGAAAGCAGCAGAAGATATCTGTGTACTGTACTGTATCCCTGTCCTCTAGTGTTCCCAGCTCTTACCTCAGCTCAGCTGGATCTCCATTTCACACAGCAGTGTGTCTGACCTGCAATAACCCCTTCCTGGTTAAGAAATACATTTAGATGATTCATAAATCACATGTTGGGAGTCATCAGGTTCCGCTTGTTAATCAGTGCCTGTCCTGGACCATGTGTGTTTGCGTTGATCTTTATCTTAGATGTAAGGTCAATGGGTGCAAGCCAGTGTACAGGATTGTACACACAGACATCTTTTCCTAGACACAACGTTATTCTTAAATGCTTAGTAGCATGTTTAATATTCCCAGCTACTTACACAAACATTTCCCCAACAGTAAAAGCACAGCAAAGTGTAATAAGCACAGTGAAAACATAGGTAAGCATTGTAAAGAATAATACCTTGAACGTCAGGTAATAGAAATACTTGCTCAAGCACAATGTCTACCATAAAAAAAATGAGCAGACATGATTTGAGGTGGGAGTGTGGCTTCCTTGTGAAACTCGGTTTGCAGAAGTAGAGATATCTAGACTGGATCTTGGTACAGGAGTGGTTTTTAAGATTGAGGTTCTGCCTATCAGTAAGGGACCAGTTCAGTCTCCACTGTTCTGTAGAAACTGCTGTATTTTATGATATACAGTGTTTCAAACTGTTGTTAAAACTATTTTCATATTTGTTACATGAGGTGTGTAAGGATAAGGAGTAGTCTAACAGATCTAGATATTGCCATATAGATACCATACCAGCGTTGATACTGTACAGCTATAACAGGCTTTGCAGTGAATGTTAAACTAATTACAGAGGTTTGTATGACTTCTTTAGGGTTCCTATGAAAAGCAAGGTGGTTTTAAACACATTGTTTTCCTGAGGGGGCACAGGGGCTCCACTTCTCTTGGCATGGCGAGCCAATTCAAAACAAGCTTATGAAAACTACAGCTCTGTTGTACAATACACTCTTAGTCATATGTGAGTCAGCAGTGTTTAGGGCATGGTGGGAGCTGATACATTGTATGAGCGGATGTCTGTTGCTTTTAAATTGTCTGGAATTGAAATACATGCTGTAGGAGCTTGTTGGAAATGGCAGACAGAGCAGGGTTTAAGGTGCTGGCAACACACCAGTTAAAGTGTATTTACTTTCTGGGATGCAGCTGAACGGTATCTCCCATAAACACAGGGCACAACCAGGACAGGACAGAATGTGTACTGGATTGCATATGTTTATGGAGCGATTTCAGGTGATACCACGAGGTACTGGTTTAGTGGTACCAGGTATAACCAGCTGCTAACAGCTGAAGGAAGAGGGTAAACTTCAACCCCAGTAAGACTGGCCTCCCTGTGACTAAACAATGCCTCACCCTTGTCCCCACCCCAGATTCAGAGAGGCTTGAACCCCAGTAAGACTGGCCTTCCTGTGGTGAAGCAATGCCTCACCCCTGTCCCCACCCCAGATTCAGAGAGGCTTGAACCCCAGTAAGACTGGCCTTCCTGTGGTGAAGCAATGCCTCACCCTCTCCCTAAACTCTGTCAAATCAGAGAATTGTGCCGCATGGGTTTAGTCATCAGTGGAATAGCTGTTATAGGAGTCTTTTGGATTTTCTTTTTATGTTAATAAACACAAAGGTTACACATACCCCTTATAAAAGATTCCCATAGTAAACAAAGTGTAATAAAGCCCAGTGAAAGCATGGGAAAGCACAGGTATAACTGGATTTAGTTTGGATCTTTACCTGCAAGGCAAGGTTGGATAGTAAATATTACTTTATATATTTTGTTTAAATATAGCTGATACAGCAGAAGTAAATAAATAACATAAATAAATAACAGAAAATGTTTTTGAAGGGGCGGGACTAACAGTGATGTGAACCAATCACATGACAGACAGAGACTATTGGCAGAGCCCGGTGGCAGGGAAATAGCTCAATCTATTTTTGCTCTGATGATGAGGTTTTAACCAATCACAGGCTAGGATTTCCAACCACTGAATCATATATATATATATATATATATATATATATATATATATATATATATATATATATATATATATATGTATATATATATACACACACACACACACACACACACACAGTATTTGGGTTGGGTTGTGTAAGAAATGATTGTGTTTGATAAGGCTCTACTGCTCTTTGTTGTCCACAATTCTTTGATAAACTGAACAAATGCTCACAGTACGTTGATAATTGCTGTTGCAATTAGTACTGTGCATAAGGGTTAAGCAGTGATTTGGATAAGGGTTAAAGTGCTAAGTGTAATGACCAAATATTTACCAGCAAACATTAACAGGTAATAACAAGTGTGTTTAAACGTTAAGCAATATTCCTGTATCTTCAAGTCATTTGACAGGCTCTAGTGACACATGCCGTTTGAGAGGCGTGTTGTCTGCTACTTGCACTGGCTCTTTATTCCCATTCAATCAGAAAGCTGAAGCAGGCAGGGATCGGCTCTAACCCTAACCGTTCACTCTCCTCTCTGTAGAAATCCCATACCTTTCACTCACCTCTCTGTAGAAATCCCATACCTTTCACTCACCTCTCTGTAGAAATCCCATACCTTTCACTCACCTCTCTGTAGAAATCCCATACCTTTCACTCTCCTCTCTGTAGAAATCCCATACCTTTCACTCACCTCTCTGTAGAAATGAAGCTGTCTCTAACACTCTGAAGCCTTCCTGTCTGTTTCCACTCAATCCAAGCCTGTCCTCTAGTGATGGTCTTTGTGCTGCACTTGAAACTGTGATCCAGGTTCCTTTTGCATAGGATTTAATATACATTCTATTGGAAACAGACTCCAAGGTATCATATTTTTGCAGACATCTGAACGAGTTCAATGCCCACCTGCAGTTTATCAAGCAACTTTCAGTGACGGGACTGGTCTTGTGGTTAAGGTTAGAATTAGTGTTGAGGTCAGAGGTAGGCTAAGCTTAGAATTGTGGTGCAGATAGGGTTACAGAAGGGTTATGGTTAGGTTATGGGTGAGGGTTAGGGTGAGAGTTTTTTTGAGATTTACCTTCTCTAGATTCCCTCTGCAGGAGTGGCTGTCCAGGGAAAGGAAGATGCACTGGCCATCTTACTTATTGTGGATTGCAATGTTTTGTTTTTAAGCATATCTTTTTTGCTTTCGGTCATTTGTTCATTTTAACGTGCAGCATTCCTCACATTTTAAGTTTTAAGTTTCTGTATTTGACCAGCTTTGGTTTCTTTCGATTACTGTAACTGAGAGATTCCAAGCTGTGTTGCAGAAAGTGTGCCACTAACAGTGTCTGTATCTCTTTTTTGTGTTTGATGTTGTAAATGTGTTGTGAGAGCCTGGTTCTAATAGTGTTCCCTGTTTCCCCTATGTATAGTATTTTACATGTAGTACATTGTATTGAATAGATACAGTTATTGTTATCTTGTGTGAACGTTTGTGGAATCCTGTAAGTAATGCTTGTAGTATTCTTTTTAAGTGTGGTAAGTTGTTTAAAGTATTGAGGTGTTTGTGTTGGTTTAGGGTTTATTGGGGGAAGTTTGCTTGAGACTAGGCAGTCATTTAAATTCTTATTTTCCCTGTATGCAGAAATTATTTGAGCGTTCATGTTCTGTAGTTTGTTGGTAAAGCGTTTACCCATGGCTGTTCCTTTCACCTGTAGAAAAAACTTGTTATCAAATTCAAAGTCATTTTTTGTGAGGCTGATTTCTAGAAGTTGAAGCAGGTGTTCATCTGGTCTTTCTGTGTCTGGATTTTTGTCTAGCCATTTTTCGACTGCTGCAATTCCTCTCTTGGTATCTATATTAGTGTATAAGCTATCTATAGCTATTGTAAAAAAATAAATGCTGTGTGTGGGATTGTAAGTGTTTAGATTTTATGTATGAAATCATAAGTATCTTCAGTGTAGCTGGGTGTGTAGAGGAGATAGGATTTAAGTAGAAATTAATGTATTCTGCAATTCTGTAAGATTCGCTATTGCAGTCTGAGACTATTGGTCTGCCTGGTGGTACTGTGCATGGAACTGTCCAGTTGTCTGGGTTTTTATGTATCTTTGGTAATATGTAAAAGATCCAAATTCGTGGCTCTTCTACACCCCTGAGGTACTGTCCTTGTTTTTTTGTAATTTTGTTTTGTTCATTAATGTTTGTATTATCCTGTTAATTTCCAAGCCTGAGTCTAGGTACATTGGTGTGTCTAATTCCCTATAGTGTTCTTGCTTATTCAGTTGTCTGTTGGTTTAAAAAATATATTGTTCTCTATCCATTATGACTATAGCACTACCTTTGTCAGCTGGTTTGATCACTATATTTTTATTTTGTGTCAAACTTTTAAGTGCTGTCCTCTCTGGACCTGTCAAGTTATCCTCCTCTGTGTGTATTTTGGATTTAAGCTGTTTATTGTTTTTAAGTCCTCTGCAATTATGTCTGTAATTTCCAGTGGAGTTTGTCTGCTTGTGGGTTCCCAATTTGATTTGAGTGTAAAGGGTGTGTACTCACCGTCTGTTCCTTCAAAGAAGACTGCTATCTTTAGTCTCCTATGGTATGCTTGTGCACCTGCCTGAATAATTTATTTTTGTTTGGCTGTATTTTTGGGCATTGGTACGAAGGCGAGGCCTTTGTTAAGTGGGCTTTCTTGGCTATTCGTTGGTTTGAATGTTCACTATGTTTGAGTTCCCGTCCCTGGAGTTGTCTGTTGGGTTTTCGGGATTCAGCAGTTTAAATCTTGGCACCAGTGTTGAAAGAGGCACTTTGCAATGTCCAGTGGATGTTCTCTGAGCCTTCTGTAAATTCTTCTGCTGGCAGGAGGTCAATGTGGGGTAGATTGTCAGTAATGTATCTGTTCAATCCCTCTCAATGTGGGGTAGATTATCAGTAATGTATCTGTTCAATCCCTCTCAATGTGGGGTAGATTGTCAGTAATGTATCTGTTCAGGTCCTCTCAATGTGGGGTAGATTGTCAGTAATGTATCTGTTCAGGTCCTCTCAATGTGGGGTAGATTGTCAGTAATGTATCTGTTCAGGTCCTCTCAATGTGGGGTCGATTGTCAGTAATGTATCTGTTCAATCCCTCTCAATGTGGGGTAGATTGTCAGTAATGTATCTGTTCAGGTCCTCTCAATGTGGGGTAGATTGTCAGTAATGTATCTGTTCAGGTCCTCTCAATGTGGGGTAGATTGTCAGTAATGTATCTGTTCAGGTCCTCTCAATGTGGGGTAGATTGTCAGTAATGTATCTGTTCAATCCCTCTCAATGTGGGGTAGATTGTCAGTAATGTATCTGTTCAGTTCCTGTAGTGTTATAGTGTGTTTTATACCTGAATATATATATATTTTTTTGGTTAAATATTTTGACCTTTAGTTGTTTGGGTTCCCAGGAGACGGTGTGGGTCCTGTCCTGATTTATTGAAGGAGTATTACTCCCTCAGGTGGATTCCTTCTCTTTGTCTCTGCTGGTTTCCTGAATTCTTCTATCTCTAAGTCTTGTGCATGAGGTTTCGCTGATTGTTAAAGCTTCATCAGGCATTAGGAAAGTGGTGGAATTTGGAACTGCCCAGTCAGTCTTTCAATTTGAATTCAATGTTAGGATCATGACTGCTTGTATGTGTAATTTCAGTGGTTATTGATTATCTGGCTGCTGGTCCTGCCTCTCAAGCGGAGATTGAAGACCCATCCTCTCAGGAACTGAACTGGTGCTGCCAGGTCAGCAGGGTGGACCGTGATGAAGCTCCACACTTCCTTCAGTCGAGGGGAGTACCTACAATGAAGTGGAGGCTGGGGAGGTGGTGGATGGGGTTACAACTGGGATTGTGTCTGCACCAACCAGGTGAGTTTAAATAACACAGGGGGGCGTGATCGAAGGAAGGAGAAAGCACTCCACTGGGATTGCGTCTGCACCAGCCAGGTGAGTTTAAATAACACAGGGGGGCGTGATCGAAGGAAGGAGAAAGCACTCCACTGGGATTGCGTCTGCACCAGCCAGGTGAGTTTAAATAAAACCGGGGGGCGTGATTGAAGGAGAGAGAAAGCACTCCACTGGGATTGCGTCTGCACCAGCCAGGTGAGTTTAAATAACACAGGGGGCGTGATTGAAGGAGAGAGAAAGCACTCCACTGGGATTACGTCTGCACCAGCCAGGTGAGTTTAAATAACACAGGGGGGCGTGATCGAAGGAAGGAGAAAGCACTCCACTGGGATTGCGTCTGCACCAGCCAGGTGAGTTTAAATAAAACCGGGGGGCGTGATTGAAGGAGAGAGAAAGCACTCCACTGGGATTGCGTCTGCACCAGCCAGGTGAGTTTAAATAACACAGGGGGACGTGATTGAAGGAGAGAGAAAGCACTCCACTGGGATTGCGTCTGCACCAGCCAGGTGAGTTTAAATAACACAGGGGGGGCATGATCGAAGGAGAGAGAAAGCACTCCACTGGGATTGCGTCTGCACCAGCCAGGTGAGTTTAAATAACACAGGGGGCGTGATTGAAGGAGAGAGAAAGCACTCCACTGGGATTGCGTCTGCACCAGCCAGGTGAGTTTAAATAACACAGGGGGCGTGATTGAAGGAGAGAGAAAGCACTCCACTGGGATTACGTCTGCACCAGCCAGGTGAGTTTAAATAACACAGGGGGCGTGATCGAAGGAAGGAGAAAGCACTCCACTGGGATTGCGTCTGCACCAGCCAGGTGAGTTTAAATAACACAGGGGGGCGTGATTGAAGGAAAGAGAAAGCACTCCACTGGGATTGCGTCTGCACCAGCCAGGTGAGTTTAAATAACACAGGGGGCGTGATCGAAGGAAGGAGAAAGCACTCCACTGGGATTGCGTCTGCACCAGCCAGGTGAGTTTAAATAACACAGGGGGGCGTGATTGAAGGAAAGAGAAAGCACTCCACTGGGATTACGTCTGCACCAGCCAGGTGAGTCTAAATAACACAGGGGGGGCGTGATCGAAGGAAGGAGAAAGCACTCCACTGGGATTACGTCTGCACCAGCCAGGTGAGTTTAAATAACACAGGGGGGGCGTGATCGAAGGAAGGAGAAAGCACTCCACTGGGAATGCGTCTGCACCAGCCAGGTGAGTTTAAATGACACAGGGGGGGCGTGATGAAAGGAAGGAGAAAGCACTCCACTGGGAATGCGTCTGCACCAGCCAGGTGAGTTTAAATAACACAGGGGGCGTGATCGAAGGAAGGAGAAAGCACTCCACTGGGATTACGTCTGCACCAGCCAGGTGAGTTTAAATAACACAGGGGGGCGTGATCGAAGGAGAGAGAAAGCACTCCACTGGGATTGCGTCTGCACCAGCCAGGTGAGTTTAAATAACACAGGGGGGGCGTGATTGAAGGAGAGAGAAAGCACTCCACTGGGATTGCGTCTGCACCAGCCAGGTGAGTTTAAATAACACAGGGGGCGTGATCGAAGGAAGGAGAAAGCACTCCACTGGGAATGCGTCTGCACCAGCCAGGTGAGTTTAAATAACACAGGGGGGGCGTGATTGAAGGAGAGAGAAAGCACTCCACTGGGATTGCGTCTGCACCAGCCAGGTGAGTCTAAATAACACAGGGGGGCGTGATCGAAGGAGAGAGAAAGCACTCCACTGGGATTGCGTCTGCACCAGCCAGGTGAGTCTAAATAACACAGGGGGCGTGATCGAAGGAAGGAGAAAGCACTCCACTGGGAATGCGTCTGCACCAGCCAGGTGAGTTTAAATAACACAGGGGGGGCATGATCGAAGGAAGGAGAAAGCACTCCACTGGGAATGCGTCTGCACCAGCCAGGTGAGTTTAAATAACACAGGGGGTTGTGATCGAAGGAGGGAGCCAAGTTATTAAAAGACAGACACTCCAGCCAAGTTTTCCGCTAGATACTCTGGGGTAACATTTTACATGGTGTCTCTAATTACTGTGCATTTACATAGTAGTTACTGAAATGCATGTGTACTTACACAAAATTACAATGTTATTATGCATTGTTACAATGTACTTAATGTGTAAAAGAAAATGAGCATGATATAACCCTAACCCTAACCCTATCCCTAACCCTAACTCTAACCCTAACCCTTTTCTGATACAATTGTGTACTTACATATATTGTGCAAAAAGATTTACACATTAAGTATCTTGTAACTATGCATAATAACATTGTAATTACTGAATGTAAAGTGTTACCGACTCTGGATCTCTATCAGCTCAGGGTTTCTCAGTGAGTTTGCTTGCCACAGCATTACTGTTTTCATCCTTGTTTTACAGTAATGCATTTTCTATGCCAAGGGCTTTATCAAATGCAATGGAAACAGTTTTGATTTAAAATCATCTTTGATGAAACACAATCTTTTTTCAACTGTAATGTCTAAGGTGTCAATAGGAGTGTAAAACAGAATGCAGAGGTGACTGCCCATGTTAATGATTGGAAAGATAAAAACAAACTTCTTAGGGATATTGCTGCTAAAATGTAATGGCTGGAATTTCCCCAGTGTTTTGTTTTCGCTTTCATTCCTCTCCAGGCTCCGGGTTGTGGTGTTAAGATGAGGTACAGAATGTGGGGCTGGTCTGGGCAGCAGGAAGCACCAGAATGAGTCACTGCATCAGCTCGATTGAACACTGACTGAGCTTTCCTGTGGCACTGGAGTTACTGTATAAGGAGAGAGTTATAGAAGACTCAATCACACTTAGTCAGGAATGTCTGTCATTTAAAAGCTAAGAAGAAGCAGCGCTCTTCTGTTGAGCCTTGCTGTATGTGTAGGTGGTAGCCTGGGTAGGACTTGGTACAAGCAATACTGTTATAATCAGCATTTCAACAGGCTTGCCTCAGAATTAGACCATACAGTACATGCATGTGCCAGTGGCCAAAAAAACAAACAGACACATTCAGTCAGTCATTCCTGCTGCTTGGATTTGCAGCCCCAGTAGTGATGCTATAAGCCTGAACGTTATCTGTGATAGCAGTGTCTGCAACCCTGGCACCCGCACTCCACAGCACTGTCACCCTGCTGGCTACTGAAAGATTACTGATACTGCCCTCTGTGTATATCCTTTCACACAGCCTCCCCTTATACACTGTACCATAGCAAAATCACAGCAGTGGAATAAAGCACAGTGAAAGCATGGCAATGCAGAGCCAAGCATTGCAAGGCATATTAACAAACACATGGCAAACCAACGTAAATTAATGATAAATGCATAGTATAACCATTGGAAAACTGCAAATTTACCATGCAAATGTACTGTGGTGAACTGTTACAAGGCTTACTCAATATTGACATGTAGCCTGTCTTACATGGATAAGGTACACACTATGTTACATTGATTACATACGTGCATTATATTACAAGTTTCATCATTGTAAAATAATAATAATCCCCACCCCTGGACCCTTATACAAGTGTATTCATTAAAGTGTATTAAAAAGCATAGCATAGTGCAGTAAAGAATAAGATAAATCATGAAAAAAACACAGAAAGTATGGCAAATCACTTAAAGGTGTAGTGAAGCATTGGAATAAATATGGGCAATATGCATGGTTAAGATGCAGTGCAAAATTACAGTGGTCAACTTTTATAAGAACAGAGTGTTATATTATAATTAAATACATTATATTTTGCATACATAAGTATTTATGAGCATAAAAATGAAAAAATAAGAATTGAAAAACACTAATGGCCAAAACACATGGACTTGGTTTGAAGACAAGTACATTTAGTTAATACTGATACACATTACGTGCCAAATTAAATATAGAATAAATAAGATTGGAAAAGGTTTTGTGGTCATATAGAAGCCATCAGAACCCACGGAGATCTGACCGAGAACAAGTACATACACAGCCTGGTGTTCTTAAAATATTTCTTATAGTATTATAGTTTGTCCAAACCAGGAGGAGGGGTGTATTGTCAACACATTCCACTGTTGTCAATCAGTCATAATTCACAGTTCTGGTCACAGCTGTTAATTACAAGCTAAAAGAGTGAATTACAACTTTATTCTTTTTAACAAGCGTGGGTTACACAGGCTAACTATATGATGCATTGACGATTAACAGCACAAGTTGAACTTTTCCAGATGGTGCAAACTGCTGTTTCCTTGGGTATTATTGCATGAATAATAACACAGATTATTGATAATTAAAGGTTTATAAGAAGTAGTTTAGGTTAGCCAAATGAACCACCATCCTACCTTTTCACCATTACTTTGTAACACGAAAAGCAAACATCTAATGTTGCAGCAATAAGAAGAAACAACCAAGGTACACGTGGAAGAAGAGCCCCAATTATTTATCTGAAGCTTTTTAACATCAAAGTCGTATTCTCTTTTAAGCTAATTTTAATGTATTTTTTTAAATGATTAATTCTTGCATCAACATCCGATGATCTCATGAGGATGTGGTTCACTTATGAAACTTTTTTTTAAAATAACTTTTTCTGTTTATACAACGATTTGGCCTCCATCATGACCCGCTGTTATGACCCTGTTTACAAAAAAAGAAGGAGGCTTGTGAAGCTATTTATAAATCTGTGGGACGCAGACACATCCAGACAGATGCAGCGGGACATTGTTTTTGTTATTGAGGGGTATGCTATTGCTCACGTAGGGAGAGCAACTTTTTAAAGAAAACTTTAAAATACAAAAATGCACACTCTTTACACACTGGGCGCTCTGAAATCTATTCTGTATTGGAAGGCAACAAGCTTCCAAAAGGCTGTGTAACGACATGCTGGAATCTGTGTAAGGCCGGTAAACAAATGGGATAATGGCCAGAGTAAACATTTACCCAGGAGTGGAAGCAGTCTTGACAAACACACATGGGGCTGTCTGGGTAAGCCAGTGCATTCACCTTGCCAAAGGGGATCAGGAATGAAGCTGTGTAAACACTCACCTGGAACTGTGTACATTAGAAATGGGCAGAAGGGTTTCAGAGCGGCATTCACAGAACTCTGTGTCCTTGTTAGGGTAATGCAATAATGTAGTAAAAGACAGGGTCACAGCAATCAGACTATATATTGCTCTCAAACACACAACCTGCTTGTCAATACAGGGTTACATGACCAAAAATACTGCTATTTTTGTGCCTTTCATTTCAGCTAATTTTACAATGTATTATTATTGGTGATCAGGGAGTCACAGTATGCTGTGCTGTTGAAACAAGGCTGAGGGTGAACAGGGGTTCACAGTGTGCTGTGCTGTTGAAACGAGGCTGAGGGTGAACAGGGGTTCACAGTGTGCTGTGCTGTTGAAACGAGGCTGAGGGTGAACAGGGGTTCACAGTGTGCTGTGCTGTTGAAACGAGGCTGAGGGTGAACAGGGGTTCACAGTGTGCTGTGCTGTTGAAACGAGGCTGAGGGTGAACAGGGGTTCACAGTGTGCTGTGCTGTTGAAACGAGACTGAGGGTGAACAGGGGTTCACAGTATGCTGTGCTGTTGAAACGAGGCTGAGAGTGAACAGGGGTTCACAGTGTGCTGTGCTGTTGAAACGAGGCTGAGGGTAAACAGGGTTTCACAGTATGCTGTGCTGTTGAAACGAGGCTGAGGGTGAACAGGGGTTCACAGCATGCTGTGCTGTTGAAACGAGGCTGAGGGTAAACAGGGGTTCACAGTGTGCTGTGCTGTTGAAACGAGGCTGAGGGTGAACAGGGGTTCACAGTATGCTTTGCTGTTGAAACGAGGCTGAGGGTGAACAGGGGTTCACAGTGTGCTGTGCTGTTGAAACGAGGCTGAGGGTAAACAGGGGTTCATAGTATGCTGTGCTGTTGAAACGAGGCTGAGGGTGAACAGGGGTTCACAGTGTGCTGTGCTGTTGAAACGAGGCTGAGGGTAAACAGGGGTTCACAGTATGCTGTGCTGTTGAAACGAGGCTGAGGGTGAACAGGGGTTCACAGTGTGCTGTGCTGTTGAAACAAGGCTGAGGGTGAACAGGGGTTCACAGTATGCTGTGCTGTTGAAACAAGGCTGAGGGTGAACAGGGGTTCACAGTGTGCTGTGCTGTTGAAACGAGGCTGAGGGTGAACAGGGGTTCACAGTGTGCTGTGCTGTTGAAACGAGGCTGAGGGTGAACAGGGGTTCACAGTATGCTGTGCTGTTGAAACGAGGCTGAGGGTGAACAGGGGTTCACAGTATGCTGTGCTGTTGAAACAAGGCTGAGGGTGAACAGGGGTTCACAGTATGCTGTGCTGTTGAAATGAGGCTGTGGGGTATGAGTAAATGCTGTGTCTATTGGGTAGGGGTATGAGTGTAAATGCTTGGTCTATAAATGTGTTCGTTAGCTCCTGCACTCCTTTCTCATCTCAATGCAGCAGTGATCACATGAGGTTATTGTTAGGCTACTGAAAGGGTTAGTGTTTCAGATCAGATCAGAATGCTGTGGTGCATGGATTTGTTTATCTAACAGAAAAAAGTGCTTCCCGAATACGTCTAGACTCAAATACAAACAACAATTTCAAACAAAATTATATTTCCCCCCAAACTTGTGACAGAATTGTTCTCCCACCTGTGGAGTGGAAATTAAAGAGCAAACTCGTGGTGGCCGGTCAGTGTCTCCGTTCACTTTGAAACAAATGGCCTTGCATTGCTCAACCCCACTGAGCTGAGCCTCATCTGCAGTTGTAAGGCTTCAGTTGCAGTCTTGTTTGTGCGTGGCTCACATTGCTGAACCCCACTGAGCTGAGCCTTGTCTGCAGTTGCAGTTGCTTCAGCTGCAGTCTTGTTTATGCGTGGCTGTGCTTTTCACCCTCAGGAAGCACAACATTTCCATCCTCTGGTCTGATTTGCTTTCCAGATCCCATGGCAATGAAAACTCCCTGGTTTGCTGGAGCTCATTATCTGAACGGCTATAAAAATGTCCTTGGCTCTTCTCTCCGGAGCGGGATGGGAATTCCTGCAAGAGTTCAGAAACATTCCCTGCATGCAAAGCTGTATCAACACTTAATTATTCCCCTTAAGTGTCTTAATCTTATTCTTGACACAGTCATCTCAGCGTTAAATAAAAGTCAGCACGGGTGTTAATGTCTCACAGGGCACATTGTTATGGGTTGGTTCCAGTCTGGGATTATTATTATTAACCAATTTGCTTGCCTAGCATTTTAAAATGTGTCTCTCCTGTGATTTACAAGCATGTCCTCCAACTCTGTATCACATTAAACCATGGTGTGATGTGCCCAGTTAATAAATTAGCAACAAGTTTTACAAAAGGATACATCTGAGCTTATTCTCTGTGAGTCAATGTTTAGCAGAATTCTCTCAATCTGCTAGTAATGGGTAAGAAAGTGTTACAATGACTGCCTTTACCAAACGTAGACCAAGATACCAACTGTACCTAACAGGAATGCCAAGAAGTCAGTCCAAGCCCAGTCAAGTTGTTTTCAATGCATGTTGCACAGCTGTCTAGAGGTGAAACAAAAAGAATGCTGTGTGCAATAAAAAAAAGAAAATGATAATATTAACAAAAATAATAAAAAACTGCTAGTTTTGACACAGTGGTATGGTAACATGGTGGCAAGGGGGTGGTGTGTGCGTGCATGCGCATGTTTGTGTGTGTTGTGGGAGTGTGTGTGTGTGTGTGTGTTGTGGGAGTGTGTGTGTGTGGGGGGGGGGGGGGGGGCTTATATCCATACATCTAACCCTCCCAGGTAGTGTGTCAATACAATCTGCTGTAAAAAGGTAGCATACGTTGAAGACACAGGTGTTGATTTCAAGTTGAATGCATACAGCCCTATAGCTGCTGTGTCATCGAATGAGTTGCAGCTATCAAAATAATTCCATATATTTACACTAATCAATACAACAGGAATGCATGACACTCCAGTATTATTATACATTTACACTATACAATACAACAGGAATGCATGACACTCCAGTATTATTATACAGTGCTACCTTGCGATAAGGCTCTCGGTTATAACACGCCTCGGATATAATGCTCCTACAGCATGTCCCCCAATTCCCTATACTAGTGATTCATGCAATATTTCTACAGTAAATACAGTACCGGTGTTATTCAAACTGTAAACAACTTCTCAGTCTAACTTCCGTTTCTGTCTCTCCCTTTTGATACGGTACCTGAACTGAATAAAAGCTGTGCTGGCACTTTATAACACAGACATCAAATTCATCATTCCGTTTAGAACTAAAAAAATATTAGGCCTATTACGTGGTTATCTTTCCTAATGTATTTACCTTTTTTGCTGCGAGAGGAGCTGCGTGTTTCTCCGGGAGACGAGATACTTCAGCTTCGCTTCAGCCCCGCTCCGACAGCCAAACCTGGAGCGAGCCCATTTACTCTTCCCCTCGCACGACCCGCTCGCCTTCTCGCACTTGGTTTGCTTGTCTGTTGCTTCAAACTGAACTTGTTTAGCCAGGATATTTATAGTTTAAAAACTGTTAATTAAAATGATCCACGAGTGGGAATGTTACCTTTTCATTTTTCTTTTTTTTTTTTGTAAAAAAGATAACATTGATTGTGCTTTCTGCTTGGTTAATTCACAGAAAGTTACATTGTTGCTTCACTATATGTGCATCACAGAGAGGGAGTTATTTTATTTTGTATGTTATGTGTCCCGCGGCACCCCCCACCCCCTCTCCCGTTTATAACCCTCATATTGTGTGTCCCCCGAGACTCGCGTTGTAGCGAGGGAGCACTGTAGTGTTCTTTTTGAAGTATTATAGAACCTTCGAAGCCAATGTACCCCCCGCTGTCTAAGCAGGAGTTATAGAAAGGCACAGTAGCTTTCCTACATTCCAATGACTTTAGCAGTTCCAGCATGCATTGTTAAATATGTGACTGGCAACGAAATGGCCGGCCTTGGAAACGGCTTGTTCCGTAATCGCCTTTCTATTTATGCCTCAGGTACATTTAGGACAATCAGCTAATTATGTTTGACATTGTACCATTCGTTTACTCTTGCAGTGTTTTGACATGCTGGTCACATGTAAGCTCTCATTAAGACCCCCCCCCCAGCACTTGTGGAGAGCAGTACCCTTGAATTCCAGTGTAGGACTCTTTTAAAGCCAGTTTCACAATTAACACAAGTTTTACAATCTCCTTCACATATATACAATAGAGTAGGGAAGAAAATGGAGAGGAGGACAGGGGGGATTGGGAACAATGCTTTTGAATTCAAGACCTCCGGGTTTGGATTCGCTAATTAACGTATTTGCAAGCTGTGAGAAAACCAATGCAAAGCAAACCTTCCCACCTTATAATGGCTTTCCATTTAACTATGAGGTTAGCAATGTGTTTCCAGATGAGGAACCACTTTCCAGCATCAGTACCTGCAATAACTGTTAAAGCTTGAGTTGTCAGTAGAGATAGTGTTTTCTGTTGGCTGGCTGTTTCATCGGGAATGCCTTTGCCAAGTACTGTATACACGTTGCTTTACCTCAGGGTCTTTTTCAAATGCAGACAAAGAACTAACTAGTGAATTGAGAGGCACTGGTCAATACCATCGATGACATCATCTTCTAATGATTGCAGAAAGGTTAATTAATGAGTTACAATCTATCTGATCTATCTGACCTGCTGTCTTCATCTATCTATCTATAATTTTCTGTAAAATCTTAGTCATCTCCAAAGGAGAAAAAGACCTTGATGTCTGAAGATTGTGAATAGTGTTTATTGAGGGGAAAGTGATAATGTGCCTGTGAAACATAATGTCTCTTACATGTATCTGTCTTGTTTGAATGCTCGAAGACTGGAAAAACTCCCCTGAGATTTATTCTTTGAGCTGAATTCTGAATGCCCTCAAATTCGGTATCATTCCGCAGTAGGGATCCGGCTTTGTGCACAGACCCTTTTTGTATGCATGATTTGAAATGAATTCCTGAAGAAATAAAAGAAAGACGTTCTATTACCTTAGCCAAACACCAGCATCCTAAAGGCTGTCGTTGCTTTGCCACTGTGGTGAAACAAACCCACCAATTACTGATATTTGGTTTGATTAACCTGCCAAACCCCAGCAACACTCAAGCCCCAGCTATTCCAGCACTAAAGCCCAGTCATCAGCTACGAGTTTTCTATGGACATGCTTTGAATTCCAGCCACCACAAAGAGCTACATGAGTCTGCCAGCAGCACCCCCAACCCACGGTAAAAATACCTCCTCAAATATCACAGCTTGGAAATGCACACTCTGCGCTTTATTTCCACTGAAGTTACTGACTTGCATAATTTCATAAACCTCTACTGGTATAGGATCCTTGAACTCACAAGGGCCCTTTCTGTGCCTAGCAAAACTGAACTACACAGGAATAATACATAATACAGCAAGGGTAACTGGTATTGATTTACAAAACTTGACTATAAAAATATAGATTTTGGTATGGCACTGTTTCTTAAATTGTTTAAAACGTGCAACCAGTGCTTTTAGGAGTGCATTGAGAATTACTCAACAGCGCCCTCCATGAAACCAACCAGATGCTGTATGACAAAGCAACAAAAACAAACTGAGCAGTAAACTAAAACCTCTTAGTACTTAAGTTTGTTTTCAGCTTCCAAAAACGTAGTGCTTAAAAAAAGATGACTTTAGAGACTAGAGTACAAGACGGAATTGTATAAAGCAGTTGTATTATGCCACTATTCAGCCATGTCAATTGGAGTTTTTTTTTTTTTTTAAGTGGCATATAAAGACATTGAGTCACACATGGGTTTGCATTCAGGTCAGGAGTTTGATTGAGATTGAGGTCTGGAAGTTTTTTAACTAGACCATGAAAATCTGCTAAATCCAATGTTCATTAAAGCACATGGCATAGATTTATATAGATAGAAACAAGCAAACAAATACATGCATACACACATCAATAAATGAATAAAGTTATCAATGCATTAATTAGATTATTCAGTGTAAAATCTTAATACAGTACCACGTGCAGTACAAAATTACAAACTAAAAAAAACAGCAAACAGTTGTCTTCAAATAAAATCTGTTTTTAACATACTTATTTTTTTTAAAACATAGATTAAGATCTGTGCATGTTTTTTTTTTTTTAGACATTTCTGAAGGAGGCTGAGTCATCTACCCCGTGCACGCTACACTCTCCCATGCCAGTCTCAAGTCTGCCCTCGGACTTGCTCACCACGCTACAGGCTTTCAAGTGCACGCCGGGGTACCTGCATCCCACCTGTAACACCAACGTAACAATCTTGGTTCACGCAGGCAGGGGTTTCTCACAGGCTGAGGTGGGAAGTGAACCCGGGACCTCCCGCACTGAAGCATAGCGCCAATACTGCTGTATAAAAGAGCCGGCTCCCTTACATATATATTGGGTTTACTTGATTGTTTTTGTAGAGGTACGGGGCTGTATAAGGTGGTTTACATGTGACAACAGAGAGGCTGCTGGGTGATGTAGTTTTTACTGAGATGGCTAAAAGCAAACTGGTGATTGGATCAGATGCAATATGAATTATATGAGCCGGCTGATGATAGGTGGGCAGGGAAATAAGGGAGGAGCATTCCTGTATTTAGACAGCAAAGGGAGAGCAGCAGGAGGAGTGGGGCAGCGGAAGCAGACACGGAGACGAGACGAGACGAGACGAGACGAGATGAGATGAGGCGAGACGAGATGGGACACGCTCTGATTCGGGGGAGCTGGGAAAGAACAGAGACGCCAGAGAACCGCAGGAGAGAGGAAGGACGAAAACGAAACTGCAAGTAACCGCAGGACGAAACGCGCATGGCTTGACGAAGGGTCTGAAAGGACAGAAGCAGAGGCAGGACAGCATCAACGAGAGCTTGATAAACACAGAGTTCAGGGAAGTGATCGGTGGGCTTTTTTATTCTGAAGTATTTATATGGCTGCTCTAAAAACCATCCCTGTTTTTACTTTCACTATCCAATTTTTTCCCCCGAGTTCTATCATTATTTTAGTGTATTTCCTTTATCCTTTTTTATCCCTATTTTATCACGTTTGGCATAGTAAGGAGCGCCAACAAATAACAAAAGCCAATGTGATTTTTACAGTGATTTCACCAATAGTGTTTGGAGTCTAAATATTAGTAGTAGTAGCAATACATTTTAACCTTGTATTTAGAGGAAGGAAAGCCATGGCAGGCAAGCATAGTTTGTGTTTTTAAACTGTTTATTAGCATTTGTCTTTTTGCCTCCATAGAGTACTATTAGAGAGAGCCACACAGGACCAGTCCAGGTTGTTGCAGCACACTTACGCAAATTAGGGATGAGGAGTCGACACCAGAAGAATAAATTCCTGATTCCGTTTTCGTCAAGTTTCGGAATCGATTCTATTTTTGGTACGAAATGGAGTCGACTCCAACCCCACGGTCGATTCCAAATCTTGGAATCGAAATGACACAGTTAATTGTTTTTTTTTAATTAATTTTAAAACCCATTTATTTAATTCACAGTAATTCTAAATTTCCCTTGTTGTTGTTAGTTATCACCTGAGGTACTAAGCGTTACTTGTTACGGAATGTTACGAATCGACTGTGCTCTTGATCATAGGCGCCGTCGAGTCTCTCACATCAATCATGTGATTCGGGGGAGGCTGCAATTCCACTGCAACGTCAGCAGCAGCAGCAGTCATTTCAAAAGTGTCAGCTGTGTCAGTCGTGTGGCGTTACTTTTCGTTTGTTGACGGAACGCATAAGATGAAATGTGGCATTTGCAGAAAAGAACTTGCATACAACAAAACAACATCGCGATGTGGAAACACCTTGGAATCTTCCATCCAACAGAAAAATCGGCATGTTTAAAATCAAACCCGCAGGTATGTCTCTCTCCGAGTGGTCAAAATAAAATATGTAATTCACCAAATATCTAATAAGTAAGAACACTGTACCAATGTAATTATAATTTTTAACAGCAAGCGTAAATGTTTTTTTTTATGGACAAAGGGGAGGTCAGGCATGGATAGAAATGTGATGTGATACTGTTTTCCAAGGCTACTATGTAGCAGTGTCCTGTCGGCAGACAAATGGTATGCAGAGAACTTGTATTTTGCTAAAAGTAAGTTTATATGATTTTGTTGAGGTGTTTCGCATGAGTATTAACTAGGATTTAATGATTTAATTAATTAGTAAAGTAGTTCTTTTTGTGTGAATTGTGATTATTTATTGGTTATCATTTTAATACTTTTATTGCTATTGTTTCAATATATTTATATGTAGGTATCCTAAAGTATATTGAGAACCTTCTGTTTTTGTTTAGTCTGTTTCTGTATATATTTTGTTTTTGTCACTTAATTCTTGAATTGTTCATGCTGTATTAATCCAGCAATAATACATTCTAAAATAAAATAAAGGGGTTGTAAGAACAGTTTGTTTCTTTGTTTTTTTTTTTGAATCAGAATCAAAATCAGAATCGATTCCATCAATTCCTAGATCTGGAATCAACTCCAAAAATCTTGGAATCGGACATCCCTGACGCAAATCCCCCCTCTCAGTCCTGGAGAGACAACTATCCGATCTGGCAGCAAGTGACCTGGCGTGGCCTCAACAGTTTTCTTAGATTTCCCTTTTTTTTTTTTTTATCTTTTTGCTTTTTTTTTGTTTTACTTTGTACTCTAGCAAATGAGTGGGTGTATTTTATGTGTTACTTTATCACCCTAGCTATAATGCTGGTGGTGATTACCTGGTTTTAAATATTTATTTGACATATTATAAAAATAAAACTTGTTAATTTTAGTGCTTGTGTTGTCTGTCCCTGGGTAGGCTGGTCTCTGGTCTGCATCCTACTGTTACAATAACAAACAAACCTGGGCACAGTAACATTTTGGTTAATGCAGTACTGTTCTTTTGGCTCCTGGTGCCCACAAACACCCTGCCGTGTAGTCGGCTACAACGGTTGTCCCATGACACCCCAACCTCTTTCGACATCTTGGCGTAGCTGGCAGGATTGCGACTGTATATAGTAGGAGTAGGCCAGAGACAGCATGCTTGGAGAAGCACAGGCAGGTTCTATAGGGGTGGCTGCACTGTTTTTTTTCTGGGTACTGGTTCAGATACAAAGGGAATTGGAAAGCACAGATATTTTGCTTAATACAGTACAGTTCTATTGGGTCCTGGTGCCCACAAACACCATGTGGTGTTGTTGCCTACAACAGCTGTCCTGTGACACCTCCACCTCTTGCAACACGTTAAAAGTTTAGGATTTCAATATTTTCTGAATGTTAAATGTTTTCCCGTTAACAGCACTCTAATATAAAAGAAAGAAAGACGTTCTATTACCTTAGCCAAACACCAGCATCCTAAAGGTCTGTGCAATCAGAGCTCTGTGCAATCACATGCATGATGAATCTGAGCTCTGCAAAGATGGGTATGATGAATCTGAGCTCTGCAATCACATGCATGATGAATCTGAGCGTTGCAATGATGGGCATGATGAATCTGAGTGCTGCAATCATATGCATGATGAATCTGAGCTGTGTGCAATCATATGCATGATGAATCTGAGCGCTGCAATCATGTGCATGATGAATCTGAGCTCTGCAATCACGTGCATGATGAATCTGAGCGCTGCAATCACGTGCATGATGAATCTGAGCTCTGCGCAATCAGATGCATGATGAATCTGAGCTGTGTGCAATCATGTGCATGATGAATCTGAGCGCTGCAATGATGGGCATGATGAATCTGAGCTCTGCGCAATCACATGCATGATGAATCTGAGCTCTGCAATCACATGCATAATGAATCTGAGCGCTGCAATCATGTGCATGATGAATCTGAGCTGTGTGCAATCACGTGCATGATGAATCTGAGCTCTGCGTAATCACATGCATGATGAATCTGAGCTCTGCAATCACATGCATAATGAATCTGAGCTCTGCAATCACGTGCATGATGAATCTGAGCGCTGCAATCATGTGCATGATGAATCTGAGCGCTACAATTATATGCATGATGAATCTGTGCTCTGTGCAATCTGATTGCTGTGCTGCTAGCTTTGAGCTAGATAGATAACAATATGCAACCTCTTCAAATGACCTGTCCCTGCAAAACTCAATATGTACTTTAGAGAATTTACACAAACATACCCAAAAAATACAAGTGCTGTAGTCTTCGGCATAGTCAAGCTGTTACCCAATCATACAGTACAGTATAAACATGAATGTAAGTTTTGTTCTTTTGGTATTCACAAGCTTCAATGTGAGACACCTGCTGGTGAAACACTGTATTTCACTAGTAATCGGTGACAAACCAGTTTCAAGTCAGATAACGCCATCTAGCATGCAGAAGATGCAGGACAGGTTAACTAACATGCATATTGCTTTGATCTCAGTTTTATCGCTGAGAGTACTGCACCATCGTTCTCCATTGTTATAGCGGGTGATGGCTGCCACTGTATGCTTTGTACCCCAGTACATATAAATGTGACAGTCAGGATCTGAGGCTGCTACACACTACAGATGAAGTGCCAGTGGTGGATTTGCTATAATCAGGGAAAGCCCTCTTCATACTGGATGTGTGGTGAGCTATGCGGGCAAATCATCTTCGTTAGAGGAGACACATCAATTGACATCTCCATATGAAGTCAAGTCTTCTGGTTCCTTACTGAGCCGTTTCAAAGCAGCTGGGGCGAGCAATCAGAAAATAATAAAACAAATCAATTTTCAGATTTGCTTGTGTACCTTCTGTATACAGTTAATACTTTAGTTAAAACTGCAAGGGTTTTAATCTTAAAAATCATTCTGTATACTTTCCCAGGGAAAATTCAGGGCTTTAATCTGATTAATATCTTGCAGTGTTGGCATGCTACTTCAGAAGAGCCACTTGCAAGCAACCACAACAACACCAAAATCCCTGTATATATATATATATATATATATATATATATATATATATATATATATATATATATATATATATATATATATATATAATGTGAGTCTACGGCAACACTAACATCCAGTCTACAGGTAACCAGAGTCTGAGGCAGATAGTCAAGTGATCCTGCTTCAAGTAATTTACATTAGCTATATTTAAGTAACATTATAAAGGTGGTGTTTCAATTGGATGATGCAGTGTTTGATTAGTACCAGGTGAGTGTGGTTAAATTGAATAGAGGTTTATTAGCTATTTGATTGGTTTCCATACAGCTTTTATCCATCTCGATGAACTCGACTATCTACTCTCCTCCCTCCCCTCTCTGTCTACCCCAACTGTCCTATTAGGTGATTTCAATATCCATCTCTCCAACCCCAGCCACTCTGCAGGACTCCTCCCTCTCCTTCACTCCTTCAACTTCTGTCTCTCTCCATCCCCTCCTACCCACAAAGCTGGCCGTCAACTGGACCTCACCTTCTCCAAGGCCTGCTGCCCCTCCACCCTCTCTGTCACCCCCCTGGACCTCTCTGATCACTATTTCATCTCTTTTTTTCTGTCTCTCCCCTCTCTCCCTGCTCCTCCTACCCCCACTGTCACTTCTCGCCATAACCCCCTCTGTCCTTGCCTCCACCGCTCTCTCTCACCTCCCTGCTATCGACTCCTTCTCCCAACTCTCTGTAGACTCTGCTACCTCCACCCTCTTCTCCTCCCTCATCTCCTCCCTTGACTCCCTCTGTCCCCTCACCTCCCGACCTGCCCACCCCTCCCCTCCCCAACCCTGGCTCTCCTCTGTGCTCCGCTCAGCAAGAACCACACTGCGATCTTCTGAAAAGAAATGGAAGAGAACCAAATTCCCTGCTGCCCTAGACCTCTACTGCTCCCTCCTCTCCTCCTTCTCCTCTACTCTCTCCTCTGCTAAATGTTTTTATTTCCAATCTATAATCCAAGCCTCCACTAACAACCCACGTAAACTATTCTCTACCTTCTCCTCCCTCCTAAACCCTCCCCCTCATCCTCCCTCCTCTATCTCCTCTGATGACTTTGCCTCTTCTCTTCTAAAATCTAAAATATCCGCAAACTCTTTAACACCTCTCCCTCCCCCCCCTCCCCACCCCCTCCCGCTCCAACCCCTCCCGCTCCAACCCCTCCTGCTCCAACCCCTACACCCATTGTTTCCCCTACTAACTCACCCTCCTTCTCCACCTTCTCTCCCCTCTCAGACTCTGACTTCTCCTCCCTCCTCCAGGGCCACAAACCCACCACGTGTGCCTTGGACCCCCTCCCCACTCACCTCTTTCAAGTTGCTGCTCCTGCTCTACTTCCCTTCATCTCCTCCCTTTTCAACACCTCTCTCCTTTCTGGTCTCTTTCCCTCTGCCTTCAAACAAGCCTCTATCACTCCACTCCTCAAAAAACCTGACCTCAACCCCATCTCCCTCCAGAGCTACCGTCCTGTCTCCCTCCTACCCTTCCTCTCCAAAACCCTCGAGCGGGCAGTACACCGCCAGCTCTCTGCTTTCCTGTACAACCACTCTCTGCTCGACCCTCTCCAATCTGGCTTCCGCTCTGCTCACTCCACTGAAACCGCCCTCCTGTCTGTCACTAACTCACTAAATTCTGCCCGAGCTGCCTCTCTCTCCTTTTTCCTAATTCTCCTCGACCTTTCTGCTGCCTTTGACACTGTCGATCACTCTATTCTACTATCCTCTCTTGCTGACCTGGGAATCTCTGGCACTGCTCTGGCCTGGTTTTCCTCCTACCTCTCCAACCGCACTTACCAGGTCAGTCTTGGGTCCTCTCCTGTTCTCTCGCTACACCCGCTCCCTGGGCCCCCTCATCGCATCCTGTGATTTCTCATACCATTTCTATGCTGATGATACTCAGATTTTCCTCTCCTTCCCCCCCTCTGACTCCACCATCCCCTCCCGTATCTCTACCTGTCTGTCTGCTATCTCCTCGTGGATGCACTCGCATCACCTCAAACTCACCCTGTCTAAATATGACCTCCTTTTCTTTCCCTCCTCCTCCCCCTCCTCTGATCTCTCTATCTCCATTCCTCTGGAACCTACCACACTCTCTCCCTCTTCCTCAGCTAAGAACCTCGGAGTCACCCTGGACCCCTGCCTCTCGTATTCCCAGCACATCTCCACTCTGGCATGCACTTGCCGATTCTTCCTGAGCAACATACGAAGAATCCAACCCTTCTTCACCAACTACGCAACCCAGCTCCTTGTCCAGGCCCTGGTACTCTCCCGCCTAGACTACTGCAACTCCCTCCTGGCTGGCCTCCCTGCGTCCGCCACCTTTCCGCTCCAGCTCATCCAGAACTCCACTGCTCGTCTGGTGTTCTCTCTGCCTCACTTCTCCCACGCAACTCCACTGCTCCACTCACTCCACTGGCTCCCGATCACCGCTCGCATCCAGTTCAAGACTCTTGTACTAGCCTACAGATGCCTTGACCAGACAGCACCCAGCTACCTCCAGACCCTCATCTCTCCCTACACCCCCACTCGACCTCTCTGCTCCTCCTGCACTAGAAGACTGGCTGTACCTCCTCTACGCTCCCCTGCCTCCAGAGCCCGCTCCTTCTCCACCCTCGCCCCGCAGAGGTGGAAAGACCTTCATACAGATTTCAGGACTGCCCAGTCCCTGACCACCTTCCGGCTCCTCCTCAAGACTCACCTCTTCAGACAGCACCTGTAGAACTCCTCTTTCCCATGGACACTTTATCACCCTTCCTTAATGCGCTTTACTTGCACTTATCTGCTCCCTATTTTACTGCATTTAATCCTGTACTTTACAGAGTACTGTACTTCAATCTGCCACAAGTGTTATTCAATCTGTAGTATTTTGCATTTAATCATATCCTGATGTAACTATCACTGACACTGTTATCTGCTTCAATATTGAATCGTATTTTGTTATATACTTGTACTTACTAGAACTGAAGTCATTGTATTTTATCTTGCTCTTAATTGTATTAATACTTGTACTGTGATTCTTGAAATATATTTTTGGTTTATGACTGTAATTTGCCCCGGATAAGGGCGTCTGCTAAGAAATAAATAATAATAATAATAATAATAATAATAATAATAATAATAATACTAATAATAATCCCCTATATATATATATATATATATATATATATATATGTGGATTATTTTATAATCCAGGCCAAATAAAGGAATTATGAAAAATAAATGTACATCCAACTTTAACATAAAAACTCCCTTTTCACCAACACAGTTTTAAAATGAATAAAGTCTGCTTTGATTGTAGTAAATGCAGACAGATTTTTCCAAGCTGGCAGCAGACATTGAGGATCGTTCTGGTCGTTGTAGACAATGTAAGAAGTGTGTGTGTGTGTGTGTGTGTGTGTGTGTGTGTGTGTGTGTGTGTGTGTATAACAACAAACCAGATACAAACTGATGCGGGAAGCCTTCTCGCGCACATTCTTTCTCAGCAGGGGATGTTGGGAAATGGAGTTCAAAATGCCCAGTCCAAAAAAAAAACGTCCCATTAAATTGTAAAAAACATTAATTGATTAATCGGTCCGATATATATATATATATATATATATATATATATATATATATATATATATATATATATATATATATACTGTGTGTCTACAGCAACACACCAGTGCCAGTAAGTTGAGTACAAGTTTTGCTGCACAAACAGATAAACCAAGATACAGTACAATGTCTCAAATGGTCTGCTGATTCAAGACTGCAGACCCATTATTGTGAAGAACACCATACTATACTGCAGTAAACTATACCATGATAAATATCTGTCTTTGAAACTCAATATACTTTAACTTTTAAGTCACAATTGGCATTACTTTTAAGATAAATGTTGTTGTTGTTTTTTGTTTTTGTTTCTAAAGAAGGCCAAGAACATTGAAGTGAGAGTGTTGAGTCGAGCAGATTCCCAGTCAAGAGCCTTGTGATTGTAGTCGGTACATGATGAAAAATAACTGCTGTTCTACTCTGCAGCCAGCTGAAAATAACATGCAATAAATATCTGAAATGAACCGCATAGTTTTCCAATTTGCTGTTGGCTTCCAAGGCAAAGATAAAACTTCTCATTGATTTAATATGAAAATTGTAAGCAGCTGAAATGTCTTGGAGGGTTCAAAGGTACACCCTTGGCTAACCTTCCCCCACATTGTTTTGTTAAAGATATAGATATTTCAAGACCTGCCAAGCAAAATATAGTTACCAGAAAAGCATAACCCCACTCTGCCATTTTATTATTTCTTTTCAAATGGAAAATTCGAGGTCTGTTGCTCGCCCTGAGCTCGACCAGCGAGAATCAAAAGAAACCAAATGAAAAGAAAAATCGTTTTAAGGAAATGTAAATTAACCCAGAAATAAATAACAAAAACATTGGAAAAAAAAACAAAAACGCCATATGTTTCTCATTTTAAATTATTTTTAACTGTAAAGCGTGGCCAAGTTCCCTGTACCCAAAAAAGGTGTAACATCATCTTGTATCCTGAACCTTACAACAACAAACGAAACACAATCAGACCTTTGTTCAGACTGTCAATTCACGTTTATTTTCTCATGATTTTTTTTTCTTTTTACCCCCAGCCAGTTTTATTTTATTTAATTTTTTTTTTTTTTTTTAGATTTTTTCCTAATGAGTTTGCAAAAACAAGCTTGTAGCTTATAGTGAGACAGCCATTGATAAATCAGTGCATGTGTGTACTCACTTGTGTGCGTTGCATGTTGTGTATTCATGTGTGTGCCTTGCATGTGTGTGTACTCACTTGTGCTTTGCATGTGTGTGTGCTTTGTGTGTGTGTGTACTCACTTCTGTGCTTTGGGTGTGTGTGTACTCACTTCTGTGCTTTGGGTGTGTGTGTACGCACTCGGGGCTCAAATATATACATGAGGGCTTTCACTGCATAACAACCAGCTACAGCAGATTACATAATGTAGGTAACCATTTGAAATTATTTCCAGCAATACTTAAAGGATTGCAGAATTTCAGAGCAATATTAAAATGAGAAAAGTAAACAGTGAAAGCTGTTATTGCTTTCTGTATTTTATACGAAAACTGTCTGTAAAATAAAATTGCATTAAGAATAAGACTGCACTGCTAGTATTGTGACAGCTAGTGAAGTGGGAAACGTGCACGGGAGGTTTTTATCATGTGCACATATATACATAAATTAACCATGATATAGTAGAATCACTATGTAACTATGTGTAACCGGGGTTTGTTACCTTTGTGGGTCGTCACTGAATAATAATAAGGTAGACACAGAGCAGTGGGTGTTGACACGACGCACAGGCGCAGATTTAATGAACACAGGACCCAATGCTAGGGTGCTGTAACAGAGAAAGAATGATTCCTGGTGTTAGATCTCCCTCCTTGTGAGGGCGCTGTGCAAAGGAACAGGGCACCCTGGACTGGATGGCCCGACAATTCATTCCCAGGGTTCGGAGGAAGTTAGAACATCTAGAAAGTGGATGGAACTACGGTATACTAAATCATTGACCTGGAAGGAAAACGGTGTGGCATTCGCAGATTGGAGGAACGGTTGCACTCGTTAACCAAGGGTCATGGTTGACGGTATATAAGGGGACGTAGTGATGTGATCTGTTTCTTTGTACGGTTAGGCTAAACCCGGAAGGACCAGTACAATAGAGAACCGCGAGTGTTTGTTTGTTTGCTAAGTCTGTCTAAAACCTGTTTGTTTGTTTGTTTAAGATGGCTACCACGTTCCAGAGCTGTCACTCAGGGCCAGCACAAAACTCGGACATCAGTGCACCGTTGTGTCACGTAATAAATTGTACCTCACCACAAGCACTGCAGCACTCACTCTGGACTTGTGAGCGTGTGGGTGTCTAATTGTGTTTAGTATTGTGTTTATTATTTGCAGGACTGCAACCCTTTATTATTACTGAACAATACACATTGATGTGTATTCCCAGACCTCTATTATTTACTGCTTGGTCATCAGACCGTTGGATTATAATAAAAATAAATCCTTTCACCAATACTTTGTTGTCTGTCTGTATCATTGGATTACCGCACCTGCACTGCACCTGCTCTACACTTGTGTACTAAACTACCACTTTGCCACAGGTACTAACAATGGTAATCCTAGCGCTGGATTTAATAAGCAAAAGAAAACAACACAAAGCTAACAATAAAAGTTTACCACATGAGCACTAGTCCCAATAAAAGGAACGTCCCGCTCCAGGAACCTTACCACTCTATACAAACCCTCTCTACACTGTTTGGGATCAACATCCTCTAAACTGACCTACTTCTGGGCTCCCAGAGTAACTTTCCCTGTCACACTATGAAAAAAGCATATACATTCAGACAGGGACAGGGACAGTACGTTCAACTTTACGTTCAATTTTTCTATTCTGCTTTTATTTTAGTTTTTAAATTTTGAAATGCCCCATCAAAATTGTATTGTATTGTTGTTTATTCACAGTTTGAATGAATTCTGAGGCTACACCAAACTACTCTTTACCCATTTGGACAAGCCATCAACTCCTATAAGTTCCTCATGAATCTGGGATATGGAGATAACGTGGGATAAATTATAAACGGTTGGTTACTCTTAAATAAATGAATCTCAGAGAGTCACACACATGACCATTTCCTTCAACAGCCCTATGCACCAGCGTGGCTGTCTGCCTTCAACCAGTTACTGACTAACAAATAACATTTCCAAAGAGTTTACCTGCTGGTTTACATAAGAACATAAGAAATGCTATGACTGAGGGGCTATGACTATCACTTCTGTGTGGTTCTAAGTACTGTAGCTGACTGATCCCAGAACTTTGTCAAGTCCTGTCTAAAATGATCCCAGTTATTCAGCAGGAACAATGTGTCTTGGTAACACTTGGTAACCCATTCCATACCCATACCAATCTCTGCATAAAACAGTGTCTTTACCCTTTGACCTGAGTCTGGCTCCACTCACTTACCAACTCTGTACTCTGGTCCTTGTCTCTCTGCTGCTCTTGTGACTAGGCTTGTCAATCACTTTAGAGTTTTGAAAACTGTGATCTAGTCTCTTCTAACCCTTCTTTGTTTAGTACAGCAATGACAAGTAAAATAATTGTTCCAAAGTCATGTAATCATATTAATCATATTAAACAATATTCCTTTTTATTAAACAAAATATTGGGAAAAAAATAATTAAATATAGTACTTAATATTTGACCAAACAACTCAGTAAACCCAGCAATGCCTTCAGCTGTAGAATCCTGGGATGTGGGTCTTGATTTTTTGCTGTGCATTATTTGTTGTGGTGGTCCCACAAGTTCTCTGCAGTAAACAAAGTGTTAAAGCATGTGGACGTGTCAGTTTGAGACTCAGCTCATCAGTATGAAGACTTTGTTTCAGTGACAGAAAGTTTGCTGGCTGCCTTTGGGTCAGAGGTGACTCTGAAACCCAGCAGCTTTGTGCTCTAATGAAAGCTGTTACAGGGGCTGGGTGTCAAAGACATAAATGGAAAGCTGAGGGGTTTACAGCTTTAATCATATGTGACAAATGTGCAGCGCTCAGCAATAAAGCTTTGCATCAGCCTGTCTGTCTGCTCACATATGTTTCAGAAAAAACAAGACTTCAAGTGTCGTGTGACCTTTGCAGTTCAGGCTGCAGATGCACAGGAAGCGTTTTTAAAAGCCCCCGGGAACGTTTGCAGTAATAGTCCTTGGAGATATACAGCAGGGTATGAGTTGGCTTTGCTAATTTTGAATGCTGCGATTCTCTTTGATGATTACCTCTGATGGATTGTTTTTGCATTTCCCTAAAGTGGTACCTGCTTTGCTGGGTGAAACTGAAACTGATTAACAGAGCAGCTCGTTGTCCAGGTCAGATGTGAACAAAGTGTGCTAATAAGGCTGGTAATCGTAGCAAACGATTTCAATCTAATGTGGACCTTCCTGGTTCCCATCTGTGACCTAAATCAGAAAAACAAAGTGTATCTGAAAACCATTTATAGGCCATATGCATCTGACTTAAACACAGTCATCGGCTAATGTATCCATTGTTTAGCCCCATATTGAACTCTACAGAGCGTCTATGATGAGAGGATCCAGACAATGCTCTGTGCAAGACCGAAAATGAAAGGGAAAACATTTTGAAAGTTGAAATTAACCAGACATGGACGTCATAGTGAGCTGAAGGAGTAGAATCAATAGACTATTAGACAATGCCCAATAAGCCAATAGAAGACTAAGGGCCTAATTTACAAAAGGGCACTGCATGTAACTGTAATGTGCACATTAAGTAGTAAGCCTAACGTGCACCATAAATCTAAATCAGGGGGGCCCAATCCTGGTCCTGGAGGGCCGATGTCCCTCCTGGCTTTTGTTGCAACTGTGCCCTAAATTACTTAATTGGACCAATCAAGCCCTTATTAGAAGCTTAATTGGTCCAATTAATCAATTTAGTGTACAGTTTGAACAAAAACCAGGAGGGCATCGGCCCTCCAGGACCAGGATTGGGCACCCCTGATCTAAATGTACTGTCCCATTTACTAAGGTCGTAAATGAGAACTCCAGTGTTAATCAACAAATCGGTATGTAGCATTGATTTTGGCATTTTCAAGAGGTCGTTATGCCTCATTATTATATATCTCATTTATATATCTCATTATTAAATAATCATGCTAACGTGATTTCCGAAATTATGTTGATTTACAAAATAATGTCAATATCTTAATGAGCAGGGCGACTGTTTCTTTTGTTTGTGTGGGAATTTAAAAGCAAATCCGTGTCAATTGTCATAATTTATCAGGAGTTAATTTGCACTTGGAAAAGGAGGGGTTTCATTAACGGAAGACTATAACTCACCTTGAAACAGAAATTTAACAGACCGCGGCTGTGACGCCGATGAGACGATAATTCAATATTTGTAGTTATGGAAATACTTTAGACTTTTATAAACTTGTGGTTATGAATGAGATTTTTCACTTTATTTTATCAAAGATAAGGCTATGGCAGTATTAAATGTCTACAATTTTGGCTTGAACTTATGGAGACGTGATTGTGAAAACCACATATGACTGGAGACATGCATTCTCTCTATTAAACACACACAAACACACACACACATACATACATATATGCATACATACATACAGTACGTACATACATACATGCATACATACATACATACATACATACTGTAACACAGCAGGGAGGGGGTTAATATCCTCCCTGCATAAAACATGTGCGTATGCACATTCTGTCTAATTGTTTAATTTATTTTATTGTTAATTATCCCCTGCACCTGGTACTTATTGTAAATTAGAACCAGGTGCAGGGTATTCAAGAGGTGCAGGTAGTTTGCACAGGACTGCTGAGTAGAAGGAGAGCTCTGTTTCTGAGCAGTCAAGATAAAAGTAAGTGCTGTGTTGATACTGTGTGTTTTTGTTTATTGATAGGTAAACGGCTTAGCCGTCCTGCGTGTTAGTCAGGGACCTGTTCAAAGTTAAGTTAGGCTCTATGTTTGAGCTACGTGTTTATTTTGTTTTTGGTTTGTTTGTGGTTTTGTTATTAAACAATTTCTGTGTCCTGGGTCTGTGTACTATAGGGGCAAACGAATGACTGTGAGTGCCGGCCGGGTTACAATGCATACATACACACACACACATACATACACACACACACACAGAGTATTCCATTGGTTTGTATATAATGTCTGTGCCGATATTTTTTGAAAACAAGGCCTGACGGCCCCACGTTGTACTTTTTAATTATTAGACGAAATATTTACAGAATACTTAAAAACTGCTGCTATAATCATGATTCATTTATTAATAGCATTATCATTAAGTTATACTTATACCAAATCAAGTTTTTATTTACAATGAAGGTAACATACTGCGTCTGCTAAGAAATAAATACTGCGTTGCCAAAAAAAATAACTAACTACAAACACAAATGACACTTCAAATGTATTTATTTATAGCCTTCAATCGTACATACAAAAGCAGATGTCAACATAAGAAAATAAATTCCAACCAATATAGATAGACAGCTTACCCGCGCCCAATCCAAAAAATAAATAAAATAAGTTTGTTTTTTTTTAATCAGTGGCGTCCGATTTTTCCCCACACGCCAGATCATTGTAAATCAGCATTGTATATGTGAAGTTATCTGAATAAATGTACATTCTGCATGACAAAATGAGCAATTTTAAATGAAGTTTACAAATTATACACAAAATTATTTTTTATTTAATTTCCATTTGATGGGAGAGCCAACAAATGGAAATTAAGCTTTTTAACAAGAAATGCGTTTATTAACAACCTCATCGACTCAATTTCAAAGCATTAATGGATTGATTTAATTAACACATCTCGTTTGAAAATCACTTGCTGCTAAAGCTCTCGTTACTATACCACGAGTTCAATACAATAATACTGGGTTTTGAAAGTCCTGCCCACAATGTCTTGTGAGTGATAATTTAATGTACACGATAATGTCCAAGACTTACCCTTGACCATCGTGATATAAAAAGCCCCAGCAGTCCTGGTGTATCTTTTGGTCAGAGGCTTATTGTGAAAGGTGGAGGTGGCTTACATTGAGCGAAAATGAAAGATCAACAGACGCAGCCCTGCGCATGGGACAGGCAGAGGCAACACAAACTAGAACTGCATGCAGAGGAGTTAGAAATTGCAGTGGAGGAGGCTGTTTTAAATTATAATGCCCATTGTTTTATTTAAGCACTCTATTATTTCTACAAATGTAATGACCTATAAAATAAAATCTAAGAAATTATAACATGAATTCATGTTTATTCACGCTTAATATAACCTGTTGTTTACAGGTAATTTTCACTGCTCTATATGAAAACTTTAATGCAAGTAATGCCTCCATGATGCCAGATATATTTAATTAGTGTGCCTATCAGTGGTTAAAGCCTGGTTTCCAAACTAAGTAATTATCTCTCTCTTTAAGGTGCACACTAAACAACTTTATTAATTAATGTCTTTTCCAAGCAAAATCCCAGATCCTGGAAGAATATGAAGATGCCTGCCAGCAAACCTCAGTAATCTCTTCAGGATGGGGGTTTCCAGTTGTGTTTTTTTTTTACTTTTTAAAGTTCTTTGGTAATTAAAAACAAATCCAAGGAGACATGTAACTACAAGACTTCTTGGCGATCACCACCCATGTTTCAGGTCTGTGTCAGAGTGAAAAGCTCTGTCAAATCTTTCAATAAGTACTTAAACAAACTGCCAAGAAACTGATCTTATCCCTCATCAAGCCTGGTTTGAGCACCGCCAGTCTGAACACTCTCCTTCAAAGAACACTCAAGGGAGCAGCTGCTGTTATAACAAGAGAAATCAACTTGTACAGCTCTTCCCTGCCTGAAGCCTGCCTATATTCTTCTGCACCAATGGATATCATCTCGTCTTTCCCCATTTTAAACCGTGTCTTTCCTCTTAAACAGGCTTCATATGTTAGGCTTTGTGTATATGATTATGTTTCTATAAATGCATTGTTATGTGATGCACTGCCTACAGTGCATGAAGGCTGCTCATTCTGTTCCTAGGAGCTGATTGATCTTAAAATGTGGTCTTGAAGGATTTAAATGATTCTGCCTCAATAACATGACCAGGTAGAGTAACCCATTCCATCCCCTCACCACTCTCTGTGTGAAGAAGTGTCTCCTCCTCCTGTCCTGTGGTTTCTGCACTGTGTTTAAAGTTTCCGTTAGGGTTAACTGTGTCATTCAGAACATTTTCTACCAGGTCTCTTTCAACCAGAAGACACCCTTAAGATCTGGCTATGAGAACCAGCATTGAGATGGTTTCTCTCAGTTCCTCAATCAGAGCTGAAACCTGGCGCCCAATTGTAGGACCTCGTTTTCCAGATTAATTCAATTGTATAGTTGAAAGAAAACTGTGTTTTACTGTTTGAAGGTTAAAGGGTTAATAATATAATCTGCCATGCACTCAATTCTGCGTATGATCATTAGTGTTTTTTTTTTTTAATTGCACAATTCTTCCGAGCTGCTTCTAACGTCTGATGAGGAAGGAAATTGTAGCATCATTATGATTTATCATCAACAATCCACATGTCCTTACCCAGGAAACCCTATTCAAGCATAGCAACTAGAGACTAGCAAACAAGGGTTTTATTTAACCTTCCCATCCAAGCTACCTGTTAAATGTGCTTACCATGCCTAGAGCTGGAGTAATGAGGTCATTATATTGTTAATTATAATCTTTGATAATAAGGCAGGACTATGCCCAGTCTTCACAAGCTGGTCTCCTCTCACCTTCCTCGTCATGCCCCAGAAGGAGGCTGTGTTTATTTCATCGCATGGTTCTTGGGTTTATCTAACTTTTTATTATGTTTCATTGTGTACAAATAATGTAGTCTTTTTATAGGATGTATCAGTCCCTATTTTCCACTGTGTTGTAGGATAAGCCATGACTTTAATTTCAGTAAGTAATGATGCTACTGCACAATGACTTTTTATAATTACACATTTCTTTTTCATATTGCACGTGCCTTAAAGTATGGATGTAATGTAATATGCATTGCTCCTCACTATCTTGTAAAGCGCTTTGTGATGGTGGTCCACTATGAAAGGCGCTATATAAAATAAAGATTGATTGGTTGATTGATTGATTGATTGAAAGTGAGTTATATTATTATATGATAGGGCATTTTCAACACAACGTAACAGGAGGAAGTGGAAAATCTAGCTTATTATATTGTTGGGTTCTGTGAGAGCCACCATATCAGAAATGGCCTTCATTGACTCCCAGGGAGTCATGCTGTTTTGAAACAGCCTGTGACATTCACTGTCAGGAATTCCCAGAACTCAACACCTCTTGAGAAAACACTTCCATTATCAGTGGAGGAAACCCATCAAAGGGAGACCCTGTGCACTCAAAGATAATCATTGCTTTCATGTGATGGGCTATCCATTGGTTAACAAGGTGCATCAGTGAATGAACACAGCACTTACAAAAGAACTGGTCAATATGCATTTGTAGGAAATGGCAGCCTGGCCATTCCCTGGGAAAGAGACTCTTCAATACAATATAACACAATATGTAAAATGCGACTCAGGTTTAAGTATCACACTTTAATGATCAGTCATGCCAGGGGGCTTTAAAATACAAAACCTAAGCACATGGGGTTAAATAATGTGAGTAGTATTGTACAAATGAGCAGCTTTCTTTATTTTAGAGAAAGAGTTCCAGGGCTTGTATACTGCACCATCAATATACCAGGATAGCAGTAGAGGCATCTACCCATGGGCTGCTAAACACACGAGAAGGGGACAGTAACTCTGAGCTTTGGGCACGCACCTGGTCTTTGTTTGTCCATTCTTGCTGAGCTGTTATTACTGAACCAATCTCCAATGCAGCTGACCTGTTTTAAAGTAGAAATCAATGATTGTCACGGAACATAACCTGTCCACAAGGTTTTTATGTCAAGATGCACTGGTTCAGCCAGTTTTCAAAGCCTGTAATACTTGTTCTTTAGATTTCAATTGAACCACTTGCTTGCAGAGTATGGTACTGTAGTTACCACAATGGTACTAGTGCCGTTTAAATGTGAATTTATACTTTCTGATAAAGAAAACCACACTAATGGCATGTTCAAGAAAGAGGATGAGACAGTTATTTAAGTTACACATTTCCTTAGCCTACACAGTTGCTGGATCTTTATCGCTGAGGACAGGAGATGGAGGATAATCTCTTGAATTGCCTACTAAAAGATCTCTGCCAGAGATCAAAACCAAAACTATTGTGGGTTTTGGGTTCACAAAAAAAAAACCTGAAATCAAGGGTTGTTTCACCACACACGATCATGAAATACTGACACCAGAAACGATTATACATACTTTGTTAACCTATAGGCTACCATCTTTGTAACTGAGAAAAAAACACAATAGTGACTTGGCCTGGAAACTGCTCAAGAGAGCTGTTCTCAGTTTACACATTTCACACACCAGAATACCTTTCCTCGAGGGGGACATGTGGAGCCCTGCCCAGTACACAGGAAAATCAACTCAGCTCGAGTGAGGTGATACTGGTGATGGTTATCAGATCACACAAAGCCACTCTCACATTTCCTGGCTTTGTGATCTCACATCAGGCAGATTAAACCTGTGTATCAAGATCAAGGACCTCTGGGCGTTGTGGTCTGATGAAGTGGAGGTTTCTTTCAGACCTTGAGTACCAGGGACAAAGAGAAGGAAGTAAATTCTGTGCCAGTGATACTATTATTATTATTATTATTATTATTATTATTATTATTATTATTATTATTATTATTATTTATTTCTTAGCAGACGCCCTTATCCAGAGCGACTTACAATTGTTACAAGATATCACATTATTTTTACATACAATTACATTATTTTTTACACATTATTTTTACGTACAATTACCCATTTATACAGTTGGGTTTTTACTGGAGCAATCTATTATTATTATTATTTATTTCTTAGCAGACGCCCTTATCCAGGGCGACTTACAATCGTAAGCAAATACATTTCAAAATCTAGGTAAAGTACCTTGCTCAAGGGTACAGCAGCAGTATCCCCCCACCTGGGATTGAACCCATGACCCTCTGGTCAAGAGTCCAGAGCCCTGACCGCTACTCCACAGATTCAAAACCAGGTTCATTCTGTGCCTGTGATACTCTGGTAGGTTTCTTGATGTGCCTCCTGTAGAAATTGCATAACATGACACAGCAGACTGGATGTAATATGAACTGGTGGGATTGACATAAATAACCAGCACTGACTAGTGACTACAACTAATGAACAAAGCTTTCAGTATGCATTTGTATGCAGTTATCAGACAGCGGGGCCTCTTCCTGGGGCGCTGGAGAAGGCTCCCCCTTCTTGGACGATGGAGACGGCTCCCCCTTCTTGTACGGTGGAGAAGGCTCCCCCTTCTTGGACGGTGGAGAAGGCTCCCCCTTCTTGGACGGTGGAGAAGGCTCCCCCTTCTTGGACGATGGAGACGGCTCCCCCTTCTTGTACGGTGGAGAAGGCTCCCCCTTCTTGGGCGGTGGAGACGGCTCCCCCTTCTTGTACGGTGGAGAAGGCTCCCCCTTCTTGGACGATGGAGACGGCTCCCCCTTCTTGGACGGTGGAGACGGCTCCCCCTTCTTGTACGGTGGAGATGGCTCCCCCTTCTTGGGTGATGGAGAAGGCTCCCCCTTCTTGGGCGCTGGACACAGCTCCCCTGCTCACCTTCTTCACACTGGAGATGGCAGAGGCTCCTCCCCCTTTGGCTCTCTCTCCCTCTCCCACGCATACACCATCAGGTACAAAAACTGGCACTGAGAATATACCTAAACTCTCACCTGACCCAGACCTGTGGGGTCAGGAAGAATAGATCTCATCTCTCACCTGACACAGACCTGTGGGGTCAGGGAGAATAGATCTCAACTCTCACCTGACACGGACCTGTGGAGTCAGGAATAGACCTCAACTCTCACCTGACACAGACCTGTGGGGTCAGGGAGAATAGATCTCAACTCTCACCTGACACGGACCTGTGGAGTCAGGAATAGACCTCAACTCTCACCTGACACAGACCTGTGGGGTCAGGAATAGACCTCAACTCTCACCTGACACAGACCTGTGGGATCAGGAATAGACCTCAACTCTCACCTGACACAGACCTGTGGGGTCAGGACTACAATTTGTGGTCAAGCACAAACAACCCCATGCTAAAGATGAGCCAAGACTGTATAAGTTTTACAAACTCTTGCAAATGGCCACATAGCATATTAACATATGAACTTATTTTGCAGCTTGAATGGACTGAAAGTTAATTTCCCGGCAGTCTAATGTTTTATGAATAGAAAGTTGTTATAATATTGCTATCCCATAACAGATGTTTATTTCCTAGGCTGTTGATGATGAGTAAAGCACATTGCCAGTTTGTCCACTGCTTGTGTGCAATTGGCTTGCATTTCTCCCTGAAGCCAGTGCTGGTCAGTCCCACCAGGCCCACCAGGCCCTGAGCTTTATTCTTTTACAAGACAAGAATTAGGTCTCATGACTTTCTGTTATTCTGACGTGCCGTGGAGAGATTTCAGAAAAGTGCAAGTCTGCTTATGTAACACTGTGCTTCAAAGCCCCAGATTACGTCAGCAGAGATTCTGCAATCTTAATAAACAATCAGATCCCAGACAGGGCTCTGCACTCCCAGAGCTCATTGTACCTGCCGGTCGTTGGAACACTGTGTGGATATTAGATGTTGTTCTGTATTCTGCATTGATGATGGCTGATCCAGTGATAAGTGCAGAGACCAGGGATCCCAGTATGTGAGCTCCTGTCTAGCTGAACAACAGCAAACTCTATCCCACTGGAGGTAGCCAACTCACAAACAGACCGCACATTATCTACAGGGACAGCATTCATGTCTTTGGTGATACTTTTACAATGTAGCTATTATCTGAAAATAACCCAACACCTAAAACTGTTTCAAGACCAATTATCATATTGAATTGGCAGTCTGAGAACAATTGTGGCATGCATTTGGATTTCAGATGAGTGGATGGATGGGTGGACAAAACAAACAACAGACACAGACAAAACTTAGGAAAGGGAATAGAGATTCTTTAATACTCTCCTCTTTTCCCTCTGGACACTTTATCACTCTTCCTTAATGTGCTTTACTTGCTCTTATCTGCTCCCTATTTTACTGCATTTAATCCTGTACTTTAGAGTACTGTAATCTGTCACAAGTGTTATTTAATCTGTAGTATTTTGTATTTAATTATATCCTGATGTAACTATCACTGACACTTATCTGCTCCGTTATTGAATCGTATTTTGTCATATACTTGTACTTACTAGAACCGAAGTCATTGTATTTATCTTGCTCTTAATTGTATTAATACTTATACTGTGATTCTTGAAATGTATTTTTGTTTACGAATATAAGTCACCCTGGATAAGGGTGTCTGCTAAGAAATAAATAATAATAATAATAATAATAATAATAATAATAATAATAATAATAATAATAATGTCCCGGATTGAGTTACTGCATGTACCAAAAAATGAACCTTCCACAACAAATATGTAGTACAATGCAGCAGTGTCTGTCCCTTTCAAGTACAGGAGTTTAAAAAGCAGGATTTTTAATTTCTATTTCACACTGCTCATTACAATGCATTTTAATACAAATGCTGGCTCGTTTTTACTGCTTGTCTTACAGCCTGTTGTCATTTTTAAGAATTCCTAGCAGAACATTTAGAAGAAGAAGAAGAAGAAGAAGAAGAAGAAGAAGAAGAAGAAGAAGAAGAAGAAGAAGAAGAAGAAGAAGAAGAAGAAGAAGAGAAATAATAATAAAAATAAAAATCAGACTTAATTTAACAAGCTAAGATGATATCAGGCCCGGTCCAGCAGTACAGTGGGGCCACTGTTACAGATTCCTAAATTTAAACCATTCCCAGGGTAGCAATGAACAAAGCAGCCCTTCCAGTCAGGAAAATCCTGGACTCTGACTCCCCAACTCCCCAAGCAACCCAGTGCTGTGCTGGAAAAACAGGAAACACATGTGGAAACCAGATAGAACCTACCCCAGGCAGCGCACTGTGAATAAAGCACACACATATATATATCTATATATATATATATATATTAGGGGTGGTACGTAGATCCATTATCTGTATCTGTATCTGTGCCCATGCTATTAGTATTCATATTTGTATTTGTTTATGAATTCGGGTCTGTATTATTTGTCAACCAGAAGTGGGCGGGGCAAAACCAGAAGTTGTTTAAAACTCTTTTTTTTTTACACTTATTTACACGGTAAAAATGTCCTGAGTGACAAAACAATGCAGTGCAGTTTTCTATGCAACACACATGCAAACTTCACTTCTACTGTGTATAATATAGACTGTGCAGTCCAGTCCTGTGCTGTATTTTGTAACAAAGCTCTAGTGCTGTATTTTGTAGGGCTCTTTGTTTTGTTTGTTTTATTGTTGATGATGTAATGTCCCTTTAAGTTTGTTCTGAGTCGACATCATTTCTTAATTAAAGTCGTGTAGAAGTGTTGATTGTAAAACTAGATCACTTGTGTTTTTTTTGTTCTTCCCGTAACTTGAATGACACAGTCTCTGTTTGATTCACTGATAAAAATTCACAAAACACAATTAAGAGAAAACTTGCATAACAGGTAAAATAATTTTTGCACCGAGTCACTAGGATTTCAAAATGGTGTTTAAAGCAATTTAATTTTGCTTGCTTTTTGGTTTCAGTTTGATTTAAAAAAAAAAAAAAAAAAAAAAAAAGCATTGTTAGCAGTGACATGGAATGAGAGTTTTAGTCATGGGGAAATTCAACAAAAGCAATCTTATTTCACAATCAACACTTCTACAAGAGTTTAATTATGAAATTAGGTCGGCTCAAAACAAGCTTAAAAGGAACATTAAGTTATCAAAAATAAAAACCGAAAAAAACAGCCCTAACTACAAGCAATGGAACCACAATAAGCAAAATTCACAATAATACATATATTTAGAAAACAATTCCGTACTGTCAGCCAATCAGCTTCCAGCTCTAGCAGGCAATAATAGACATTACAAAACGGTTCAGTACCATCAGCCAATCAGCTTCCAGGGAATGAGGGCCATGTTTTTGTCTGTGCTTTCATCATGGGGGGTTTGGCCATAACTCACCACGCTGGCCAGGCAGGTTGGTGAGTGCCCCTTCCACTTTGGCCGAGTATGTTACTCAAGCTTTCACAGCATGGTTGAACCTGCCAGAGTCAGGGGACCCCGCTGTACTTCATCTTGAGAACCCGTTGTCACACTCCTGCCACTTTGAGGCACTGGAAGCTGGACTATATATATATATGTGTGTGTGTGTGTGTGTGTTATAGACCGATGCCGAAATCGTGCAGTTGCCAAAATGCCCGGGCAGTTCGTGAAGTGCCCAGCTGCGGTGGGCAGATGCCAAATTAGCATCGAATTTGATGTCATTTCAGCATCTGCCCAGGCAGTTCATCAACTGCCCCCAGCCACCCGGGCTGCTGGATGAAGGTCTCCCCCAAGATAATATTAATAGAAATATAAAATATATTTTTTGCTTTTTTAATTGATGCAAGCAGCACAGTTTAATACTTTTCTTTTAAATTTGAATTAATACAATGAATTTGTAAAAGCCAATGCAGCTGGACTATCGTCTAAATATGGTTTTGGAAAGAAATGTTCAGTAAAGCAAAGAAGTGTTTGGGTACTTGATAAGATCAAATAAAATAGGTTAATATAGATGTGATATAGGATGTATAATTATTACTAATTATTACTTTTTAAATTGAATGCAAATCAACACATCTCTTTGAACCAGTGCCACTGCCTTGCTATTGGAGATGCTTGCTTGTGTCTCAGTTGTGTTAAGGGTATTCTTAGATACATTGTGATCCAGCGTCACCATCAGTATTATCCTGAGAAATCAAAAAGGATAGAAAAAAATTTACAATTTAAAGTAGTTCTTTACACAAATACATTCCTTTCTGGAGAACACCATGCTGGTCTTACTGTGCAGCCAAGAATCATCACGCGTAGCTGTGCAGCCGAAGAGTAACACTCCTCGTCACGCATCGTCTGCGATCTGTCAAACACATCAACCTGCCATTGCAGCAGATACAGAATCAAGTATTTCTCAAAATGGTATACTAATCTACTGTTCGTATAAAATATACTGACATTAAATTTAATAAGAACACATGATACAAAAATAAAGAAGCATAGGGGGTAGGGGCGTCAAATGTAATGTGACTGCTGTCCCTTACCTTTTTAGAAAGTGCACTCATCATTATGAGTGCTTATAATTCTATTGCTCCACCCTGGCATTATCTGTGCCTGCTAAATCCTAGTTGCCGGCTCTTCATTTCTAAAGAAATCACAAACATCAATCACAAGACTCAGTGAACTTTTTCAGTTGACTTTCTTAATACTATTACGGTGGACTAAGGCAACAAGCATTTCACAAGCAGAGATAATGGCAAGAGTCTGCCTTTTAAATTGAGCTTTCCTTAGTTTAAAAAAATAAAACATTTCATATACAGGAAACTGAATGCAGATCTCAGGGGGGTGTTGGTGTCTTTTTAATGTGATTAATTTAACTCCAGTCTACCAGATGTGAGCTTGAAGGGAAGCCTACAACTTCATTTAAAACAAGGGTGCTCTGAATGCACGCATGTCCATGGATTTTACATAGTTCCTTCTTTTAATACAGAATTTGAAACACTGAACTGCTCTATAAAATACTATCGTATGTAAAAGAAAGAATGGTCACATTTTTCTTTTTTTTAAGTATTTTTCCTGTTAACAATTTTTTTTACTAACACATTAACAAAGTTAACTCAAAATCAATGATACGATCGACCTCGACCCTGGAATCTGATGTTGGATGAAGTTTTAGCTGATCTTTTATGCTTCATGATATCTAAATAGGCTGATATATATTAACTAACCAGGAATAAAAAAAGACAACATTTGGTAACATGCTAGTAAGCTAGTCATTAACATTTAAACTAAAAAAATGACAGGTGAAAGAAAGAAAGAAAGAAAGAAAGAAAGAAAGAAAGAAAGAAAGAAAGAAAGAAAGAAAGAAAGCGAGGCTTCATGCTAGAGTACATTCAAAAGAAAGGCCGGCTGTGAGTCTTCTCTCCGTGGACTTGCTGTGAACTTCCCCAGACCCCAGTCATGGAAGCGGCACACTGCTGCTCTGGGGATCGCTCTCTGGTAGAGCGGAGCAAGACTATTGTGCAGCCCGAGGGGGGTTGAAAGCTGGAATGCTGTCTCAGCAGCTGCACCGCACCCATACTCAGCTTCCTTTTTTTTATTTCTTTAACCAGAGTTATTCCGAGAACTGTAAAAATAAACAGAGACCTTGGGAATTTGAATCCATCCAAGAGAAACTCCACAATGAAGCAAACCTTAGGCTTATATAAAAAGTCTTGCTTGTGAGGGTAGTTTACATCACTGGATTGGGTTTAGTTGCATAAGCCCTTTTGTACGCCTCTCTGTCCAGGGTTTATTTGTCTTCAATGCTCTGTGGGCAGACCGAATGTAATAAACCAAATCGTATGCATGATAACATTGTAATTATGTGTAAGTACACATGTATTTGCTATGTAACTAGTATGTAAATACACAGTGATTAGATACACTTTATGTAAAGTGTTACCCTGCATTCTGGCTTGACTACACCACTGCTTGTGACACATGGCTCCATGTAGAAAGATCACACAGATGTGATGGATGTACGGTCAGCCCATGAAACCACAGCTACACTATAGCTTGTGAAGCACGCTGTAGCTGTGGTAACCCTTTAGCTGTTGGATAGGTGATCAGCCACAAACCAGAGAGGTATGTAGCAGTTCTAACATTTTTAATGAAAGAAAAAAGGATATATATAGCTTAAATACATGGATGAAAGCTATATTTGCATCCTGAGCCATTCTAAAAAAAAGGCATAATACTACAGTAGTGACGTCAAAAAGTGTTCATTCCTCTCGACGAAAACATGCTTGAACTTTGACCCATTCGACTCCTCGAGACCATCACTTTCAATTCAAACACAAAATGTCTTGTTTTCAATCACTCGACAACACCCACAGTACAGAAATGTTCATTAATGATCAACAAAATGAGAATACGTTTAAAAAAAGATGTAAAGCTGGTACATTCGTATCTCACAGAAACTGGAGAAACAGATAATGACATAGAACGTCTGTACAGCACTGAAACACTATGTTTAAAAAACCGAACTGTACTGCTGAAACTCGTCTTCTTTATATTAGCATCATAAGGATATCCATGTATTTTAGCAGCTGGAATCTTTTTAGCAGACCAGTATGAGCAGAAAATAATTTCATCTAGGGTTTCTGTGATGTCATAAATTAAGAGACCGAAGGTCAAGTAATTTTAAACTGTCACAGAAACCCGAGATGGAATTGTTTTCCTGTAACTCACTGAAGAGGCCCATCTATTATTCTCTATATATACCGGCCAATTAGCTGAGACTCGAGCAATCCAGCAGTGGATTCCACGCAGGGTCTATTTTCATCAGCAATGTTCCAATGCGGCTTGCAGTGCGAGTGTTTGTGTAAATGTTCTGAATGTCTGAATAAAGTAAAGGATGTTCTGCTCAGACTGGTCTGCTAAAAATATTCCAGCTGCTGCCCTTGCACTGTGTCCACAGAGTGCTGCGTTGGGAGCAATGCCTGTTCCTTCTAGTGAATAAACACAGGGAACCGCACACTCTCAGCCAAGGAGGGGGAGAGAAGGAAAGCAATAGAAAGGTTTTGCGCATTTCTAACAGCTGTACAGTAAGAGCACAAAAATGTACACAGTCTGCAGAGCAGGAAGTGGTATAAAATATTCATAACTGTAGCATTTCATTCTATGTTTGTTTTGTTTTTAAAGCTTGGAGTGAATTAAGTGCTTGTGAGTGTTCAGAGGATTAGGTGATCCTAAGCAGAATTTATAGTTTGTTAAAGTCAACAGATGGACAGTTTTGAAGACTGTAGCGCTATACTGTACGTACGTTGGTAATGTTTTTACCTTTTTTTCTTGCTATTAAAGTAAATGGAACCCAACCTGATAAAGTGGAGTTTCTTTCACATGCTCAGAACATCCCCCCACCCCCCCCAATCTCCATGATGGCTCCTGATAATTTCTCATGGGTCCAGTTGAGCCAGCTGTGGTTTGTGTAGGTGGATTGGGCACCTGTCCTATAGGAATTAAGATGGGAAACATAAAAACTCATTCCACATTTTGCTAATGTCAGATGAATTTCTGCTCCCATTTAAGGTGCAATTAATCATGACTGAGCCGACAGGAATTCTTCATTAAAACATTAATTGCACATCTGCTTTTATTTTATTGTTGGATCATTTAGGTCTCATGTGCCGAGCAATAGCTTGAAAGCATCCCTTCTGGTTTGATTTACTCTCCATTGCTCTGCACTGCTTTCTGAGGGGATATAACTAGGCTTGCTACTTTTCAATTGTAATCGGTAAAGCTCGTTAAATGTCGAATTCCCAAAGAATACTTGTTCGACCAAAAAAAATTTATATAGGATAAAAGTCAGTAAAACCACTCGCTATTTGTTTTTCTTACCAAAATTATTATTTAGAAATCTGTAGTTTGTGTAGTTTTAATACTTGCTGCCTGTCCTGTATCTGTTCCACTCTGAGTGGCTAGGGGTTGCTGTCAGTCTTCTCAGTGGTCCCCTATTAGTAGGCTACTGTAGTTTCACAGTCAGTCATTTCATCCTGTGCTAAAATACTCACATTTGTTTAAATGACTGCCAATCATCAAACCTGCACCGACTGTGCACTTTCATTTGCCAGCTCAAGCGCCTGTCATTCAAAGCACCTACTTTGAAATTAGCAGGTTAAGGTGTACTGTAGGTAGGCTTTTGTTATAGGTATACGGTGACAGTTACTAGTTTGATTTGAAAATGGGGTGCAAGAGGAAAACACTTCTTAAGCATTGTGCACAATACCCTGATCGACGGCTGAAGTCTCCGCGGCAGGATGAAGCGGGCCCATCTGTCTTGCCTTCAGTGGCTCCAGCTGTGCTGAAGCAGGAGAGGGGCGGAGCTCAGACTCTGGATAATAAGTGCAAGTTAGTTCTGTTCAGCTATCTAATCTTTTGTTCTGTGCATATTATTTTTACTTGTAAATCTATGTTATAAAAAGTCTGTGTAGTCGGCTTATTTGAGACCATGTTTTAATTTGTGAAGGATCTTTATCTATATTATTATTATTATTTATTTATTAGCAGATGCCCTTATCCAGGGCGACTTACAATTGTTACAAGATATCACATTATACAATATTTCACCTACAATTACCCATTTATACAGTTGGGTTTTTACTGGAGCAATCTAGGTAAAGTACCTTGCTCAAGGGTACAACAGCAGTGTCCCCCACTGGGGATTGAACCCACAACCCTCCGGTCAAGAGTCCAGAGCCCTAACCACTACTCCACACTCTGCTGTGACCAAACGTTATTTCAATTAGAATATTGGTAACCATGTTTTTGTTCCATGTTGAATATGATGAAGGGATTTTGCTAAATGAGACATTTCTCAATGGCATAAAAAGTCTGGTGTTTTTTTTTCGTTTTTTTTTTAAGCATAAAGGTCGATTTCACCCATCCTCTGTTTCAATTGAAAAATAAAGATAAATAAACAGTAATTTTTCCAAAAATAAACGTCAATATTAATTGTCGATTTGGCAAAAAAACAAATATTGAATAGTAGCAAGCCTAGGTATAACACATTCTATATACAGTATAATTGGAGGATGTTCTGCATTTGTGAACTGTGCCTTTAATCTTTAAACTCAAAAGCCCAAGATGAAGAGTGACAGACATACGCTGGGTCCTTACTTCATGGGATATGAACTGCCTTTAAGGTAGCGATATTATGGGGATTACCTGTGTGAAAACAGTAAAATGAATGACACATTGCACCTTGATTCAACTCATATTTTCCACAGGTTTCTGTAGATCATAATGATAAGCCACAGCACATGTTGAGCCAAATCAAGGACTAAATCAACACTCTATGCTGCTGGCTTGGCAAGACAGCAGAGGCAGCAGATGGTATCAGGTTTCGAATCATGAGAGGTTCTGGTCCTAGAAAATGACATTCCAGAGGATTAACTGTGTGCTATCGGCAGGCTGGCTCAAGAGAGCCTCGTTGAAAACAGCGTCGATATAGTGGGCCGCTTGGCCTCTGTCCATCACTAACACACAGCTTTTATTCACTCAGATGGGCCGACGCGGTCTCTTCAATATCAGGAGCTGCTGTTATTCACTCAGATGGGCCAGCGCAGTCTTTTCAATATCAGGAGCTGGAGCCTGGAAGGATAGCATTTGCCGGGGGGCACCCAGTGAATGATGGCTCTTGTCTCCGAAGCGCATATTGGAAGACTTGATCTTTCTTCTGGACTCGGACCCTTACCTAAGGTTCACATCGTGCAGGCATGTCATCTTTAGTGTAGGATTAGCTCTGGGATCTCAAAAAAGTCAAACCTTACTTCTGCCAACACTTAATACATGGGATGCTTCAGTAAATATAAGGCGGCTAAACCTATATTTATAATTCAGCTCACTCCATCAGCCATCCAGCTCAGTAATATGTGAGAAAAACATATTTAATGAAAGCAGCATTCCTTGCAATAATTATTTTTTATTTTCTTTTAAAAGAGAAAAGCCACTACCACACTGTAACTTTATATGTTAGGGTGGTGTTGTTGTACGGGCTCATAAACTGTTGTCACGCAAGCGCTGCCCTATATACAGGACTAAGGGGGTTGCCCAATAAGAAACATTGCTGTCTGCTTATATATATATATGCACATTCCATAGGGAATTACAGTGTCATAATACACTGTCTGTGACCAGATTATCATAAATATACAAATGCATTTGAAAATATACAACACACAGGAATGGTTGTGCTGTAAAATGATTTATTCTGATGCTTTTCTTTACTACCAGTGCACTTGTGATTGTTTTTTGTTTAGTTGTGTTTGTCATTTAAAATGCTGTTTGATCCATTGTGGCCAATGCATTGACTTGCAATAGGAGTCTGCCCTCCTATCTGGTGAATCTGGCAAGTAATTTTATTATTGAAATACTTCCCTGAACCTCTAAACCCAAAGATTATAGTAATTGCTGCATATATTCAAGGATACACAAAATAACGAGCTGTGATTTCATGCCATACCAGTACTTATGCATCTCTGGAGACGATTCCTAAAAATAAAGCTTAATAATGTACCCAACAAGGGGCTCTGTTTATAAGTCTGACCATCATTTATTAGATTTGTTTAGCGTCCTATTTCAATGTTTTGTTTTTTTGTATATATTTGTTTGGCAGTTGTATTTACCTTCATTATCAGTTCCCTGATCACAAGTTCTTGGCTGATTTGTTTTCTCAGCTTGCGGCCTTCATTACTCTTAATTGCAGGCTATTTCCAGCAACAGGAAATGGTGCCTGTGGGGAGGACGGAAGGGGCACCTCTCTCGAGGTTAGTGGAAAACAGCATAGGTCAGGGGGTCCCTCGGGGAGGCTGAGGAGGTTTGTTTAGCACAGCACCTTGCATTACTGCTGTGTCTTTGGGTTTATCATACGAGAGTCAGGGGGTCCCTCGGGGAGGCTGAGGAGGTTTGTTTAGCACAGCACCTTGCATTACTGCTGTGTCGTTGGGTTTATCATACGAGAGTTAGGGTGTCCCTCAGGGAAGCTGTATTATAATGCACTGCATTGTACTGTATTGTACTGTATTATAATGCACTGTACTGTACTGTACTGTATTATAACGCACCGTACTGTATTTTACTGCACTGTACTGTATTATAACGCACTGTACTGTACTGTACTGTATTATAATCCACTGTACATCACCATATAGCCTATTCTGTTTCACTTATTACATTTCAGTCGGCTATCGACAGGCTAAAAACACTCAGGCCGCTCAAGTTCATTATTCATCATCGGCATACAATCAGCCCAATACTGATTCGGGATGCTTCATTTACCGGTCCATTTCACTCTCTCTTACTCATCGTTCCAAACTCCAAACGCTGCGTTCCCACTCCTGCACAGACAAACACAAACCCCTAGGATGGCCATCCCGTTTGTAAAAACATGGGCTGTTTATGCTCAGGTGCGTAAACTGATCAATAATTCAATTAGTCACTGCCAACATAAAGAGATACAAATCAATTATAAAGTGTCAGACAACATAAAGCGTGCACTAATCAAATCAATAAATAAGATCATAAAAATAAATAACATGCAAGTGCTTGTGAACAGGGCATTCTTGACCCTATACACTATGCAGATTTTTACACATTACATTAAAATTTACCGCGAATTTTGGATTTTTGAATGTGTAAAAACAGCAGGTAGCAGCTTATCAGGACCGCTGGTTGCATTAGACCCTTTTTTTTGGGGGGGGGGGGGGGGGGGGGGGGGGGGTGATAGCCCCAGGGACTGATCAAGGCTTGGAATACAGTTTTGTGGTTCATTATGAAAACTATCAATACAACAGTGAGCCATCGTTTTAATCACTCAAACCGTGCAAGTACACAAACAGTTTTAATCACTCAAACTGTGCTAGAAAACAAACAGTTTCAATCACTCAAACTGTGCTAGAAAACAAACAGTTTCAATCACTCAAACTGTGCTAGAAAACAAACAGTTTCAATCACACAAACCGTGCAAGAACACAAATCATTTTAATCACTCAAACCATGCAAGAACACAAATCATTTTAATCACTCAAACTGTGAAAGAACACATATCGTTTTCTGTTGATGTGTCGTTCCACAGTGGGCATTTAAGGTTAAGAAAGCGTTCCTAAAAACAAGTTTTCTTCCATTTTCTTAGCTTTCAACGGTAACAAAACACTCTGCACAGCTGCTTCTCATTTTGTGGTGCTTTCCCAGAACATCAGGGACCCACAATTGGAGCTGACCTTTGGAGCTGGATTCTTAAATACAGGAAAGAGCTCTATTAAAAGCAGGGAGAGAATGCTTCTTCTGCAACGTAGCCAGAAGAGCTGAATCACATCATGTTCATCCAGCCAACTAGCAAGGGACACAGCACTATCCTTCCATAGACAGGGAGCAATGTATATATATATATATATATATATATATATATATATATATATATATATACACACAATAGTGTGCAAATGTATTAGAACAGCTTGAGGCAATCACTATGTATGTTGACAATGTTATATTCAGTTATAGTACATGGTTTGATTTCATATGCACAACTAATCAAAACAACAGAAGCAATGGGGTGAACTAGAAAACATGCATATCCCTTACCATGTGTCTTACATGACAATACAAAACACTACCATCTGAACTGTCTTATTCTTCTAATCTAATGGGAGCATACAGTACAATGGCAGCTACAATATAACGAGCCATCGCTTGAATGGTACAGTACCGCAGTGGTAGATGGTTTTGATGTATCAATAGTATCACAGTATGAACCTATACAGGGCTTATGTGTTGCTGTATCATATCTTTGCCAGAATGACATCAGTCAAAACCACTGTGCAATACTTTTTCCAAATCCATTGTGTTGAATTTCAGATCTGGACAGTTCTGCAGTAGCCCTATCACACGATTATGATGAAACACAAACAGTGGGCTACGTGAACAATTTAATTTGGAGTTGCCAAGTGTTCTATCCACAGCGATTTGGTTTATTAGTTGTTTACATTATTTTTATTTGTTTGTTTGTGTGTGTGTAGTGTGCAATGTATGTCAAAGGTTCACTTGGTCATTATCACTGAACCATCAAAAGTCGACTTACTAACTTCCGGTCTGGATTTAATTTCTGGTGCCATTCGACACTAATTGGAGGGCCTGTTTTAATGAGATTAGAGTTTGTTTTTACTGAGGAAGAGGCCTTGCCCAAGGCCTGGAAGCCCACATCTGTGTGTGCACTGCTTGAAAGAACTAAAGTCAACTGTCCCAGGTGAAACAGCACTGGCTTGTTTGTACTCTCTGTGTGTGTGTGTGTGTGTGTGTGTGTGTGTGTGTGTGTGTGTGTGTGTGTGTGTGTGTGTGTGTGTGTGCGTGTGGGCGTGTGGGCTTGTGCATGCGTGTGTGTGTGCCTGTGTGTGTGTGTGGACCAGTTTACTCCCAGTCTGTTTTTCCAAGGATGTCAAATAAATGAATAAATAAAAATAACAACAACAAACCACCACCCAACAAACAGCCCCCATTTGGTGGAAATCTAATCTTCCACGGTTTAATAAATAAACAAAAACAAGTTTCAAATTGCCCTCATTAACTGTTCGGGTGAATCGTACAATGTGTTGGTCTGGTTCGCTTTGAAAGGAGTACAATACAGGGGCTTATGTGATCAACAGACATCTGGAGATGATATTGTGCTGGAGATCATGACATTAAACAAGGGTTCAGTCAGTCAGTGTGTGCGCAATCCAGGCAAGGTTGTGGAGAGAAAGCAGAACAGTAATGTTACAGAGAAGCAGTCCTGTAGTATTTTCAGAACAGATGTTACAGAGAAGCAGTCCTGTAGTATTTTCAGAACAGATGTTACAGAGAAGCAGTCCTGTAGTATTTTCAGAACAGATGTTACAGAGAAGCAGTCCTGTAGTATTTTCAGAACAGATGTTACAGAGAAGCAGTCCTGTAGTATTTTCAGAACAGATGTTACAGAGAAGCAGTCCTGTAGTATTTTCAGAACAGATGTTACAGAGAAGCAGTCCTGTAGTATTTTCAGAACAGATGTTACAGAGAAGCAGTCCTGTAGTATTTTCAGAACAGATGTTACAGAGAAGCAGTCCAGTAGTATTTTCAGAACAGATGTTACAGAGAAGCAGTCCTGTAGTATTTTCAGAACAGATGTTACAGAGAAGCAGTCCTGTAGTATTTTCAGAACAGATGTTACAGAGAAGCAGTCCTGTAGTATTTTCAGAACAGATGTTACAGAGAAGCAGTCCTGTAGTATTTTTAGATGTTACAGAGAAGCAGTCCTGTAGTATTTTCAGAACAGATTTTACAGAGAAGCAGTCCTGTAGTATTTTTAGAACAGATGTTACAGAGAAGCAGTCCTGTAGTATTTTCAGAACAGATGTTACAGAGAAGCAGTCCTGTAGTATTTTCAGATGTTACAGAGAAGCAGTCCTGTAGTATTTTCAGATGTTACAGAGAAGCAGTCCTGTAGTATTTTCAGAACAGATGTTACAGAGAAGCAGTCCTGTAGTATTTTCAGAACAGATGTTACAGAGAAGCAGTCCAGTAGTATTTTCAGAACAGATGTTACAGAGAAGCAGTCCTGTAGTATTTTCAGAACAGATGTTACAGAGAAGCAGTCCTGTAGTATTTTCAGAACAGATGTTACAGAGAAGCAGTCCTGTAGTATTTTCAGAACAGATGTTACAGAGAAGCAGTCCTGTAGTATTTTTAGATGTTACAGAGAAGCAGTCCTGTAGTATTTTCAGAACAGATTTTACAGAGAAGCAGTCCTGTAGTATTTTTAGAACAGATGTTACAGAGAAGCAGTCCTGTAGTATTTTCAGAACAGATGTTACAGAGAAGCAGTCCTGTAGTATTTTCAGATGTTACAGAGAAGCAGTCCTGTAGTATTTTCAGATGTTACAGAGAAGCAGTCCTGTAGTATTTTCAGAACAGATGTTACAGAGAAGCAGTCCTGTAGTATTTTCAGAACAGATGTTACAGAGAAGCAGTCCAGTAGTATTTTCAGAACAGATGTTACAGAGAAGCAGTCCTGTAGTATTTTCAGAACAGATGTTACAGAGAAGCAGTCCTGTAGTATTTTCTCATTAGTTCTGTGGACCCTGTCTCCATATATGAGGTATAGCATTTCAGATCAAGCAGTAGCTACACAAATTGCATATTAAATCTCACCAGTAATGTGTTATATGTGTTACTGTCTATTATGCAAGTAGCACACTGTCTAGCACTTTCTGGTACTGTCCTGGAACTGAGTAAATACTTTAAGCGACTGGCTGTTTTCTCTTACAGCAGACCACTGCTGGTAAAGGTAAGGGATGCAACTTAAGTAAACAATAGTACAAGATAGTACATTTATATTGTAATCAGGGTAGAGCACAGGCAAGTGCAGTACATCAGAGATAAGGGATTAAGGGTCTTCCTAGGGGTCTTTCTAAAAACAGTTTGACTCCAGATAACATTTGTGACTAGTTGAAACACAAGTGACTGGAGAATGTAATGTGCAATGTTCATGTGCAGCCTAAATCTTCAGGCTGGAGGGGTGGGAGCCAGGAGATTCTGCTTTTTTGTGTTGTGAAGAAGCATTTCCTGTGTTTTTATAAAGGCTCACTGGGCCATGACAGTAACTAAGCAACAGTTAGTTTACCCTCCCCGCTGTCTTATGTGTTTAAATATGACAGAGCACATGAGGTGTTACTGTATAAAAAAAAGCAGATTGAAACAAATGAACTAGTGGCACTGGAAACAATTGAATTATGCTCCTGTACATTTGAGTTTGTGAGATCTTTTCCAATTTCATGGGTCACGTGATGCTGTGGTTGTGTAGGACATGATAGCTGCACAGTAATGATTGCCATCGGTCCTCTTTTTCACTTGCTTGGTTTGGTAACCTTTATAAGTGTCCCGTAAAAGCACAGCAAAGTGTAATAAAGCACAGTGAAAGCATGGTAAAGCATAGGCGAGCATTGTAAAGAACAGTAAGGTGCGGTAAAGCAGATTAATAAATATGGCAAACCAGGGTAAGCCATGGGGGAAAAAACATAGTATAAGCATTGAAAAAGCATGGTAAAACTTTAAAAATACAGTGATAAACTCTTAGAAGAGAAACTGACGATGTGTCATACGTGTTGACATGCTTCGTTATACTGAAGATATGTGCATAATAAGCAGACTTTTCTGTGGAAGAGACCTACTTCATTACTTCTTGTATCTATTCCTAATAAATGCATTCGGAACGTCCTTGCCCCCTGTGGTAATGCATTTCGCCTGTATTTCCATATGGGGATTGAATCTAAGGCTGTAGAAATGTAATATTCTATACAGGTTTCTGTTACTGTGCAGTTTACCAAAAGAGCATAGACTAGATCACAGCAAATCGATCAGAGGGAAAACACTAACAGAATTAGGTAACACTTTGCATTGTTTCGAATTACTGTGTATTTACATATTAGTTAATTAGTAAATACACACAATTACAGTGCTATTATTCATAGTTACAACATACTTCATGTGTAAATCTTTTTGTACGACATAACCCTAACCGTAACCCTAACCTTCCTCACCCCAACCCTAACCTTAACCCTTTTTGATACAAGTGTGATTTCCATTACACGAGAGTAGATGTTAAAACTTCATGCTGATTTGAACTCGGCTCTCGCCAAGATAAGCACCAACTAAGACGTAGCTTTACAGTAAACAAATGTGATCCATATGTGTCTCCATCCATTTGCATTTCCTTCCATATGATGATGTAGATATCCTTCTGTCTGGTGTTGATGGCTGAAGTGTAATGCTGGCTCCAGGGATCAGCTTATTGCCTCCCTAGCGCATCAGCACACACAACGGCTGCGATGCTGGCTCCGGGGATCAACCACAATGCGGTCTCCCCAGCGCATCAGCATGACAACCGTCTGGATTGAGCCGGCTGCGATGCTGGCTCCGGGGATCAACCACAAAGCAGTCTCCCCAGCGCATCAGCATGACAACCGTCTGGATTGAGCTAAGTAGGGTACATCTCTGGGGTCTTCAAGTGGGCACCTTCCATCCTCTGTGTTTCGTCGACTAGCCCACGACACCTCAAGAGGGCTCAACGGTTGCCAGATCACATTGATGTGTTCTGAGCATCCTGGGAAACCTGGAATGCCCGCTTTTTGTATTGAAGTGTCAATGAAGCAGTTCTTTAATAGGTAAGTTGACAATCTCTGAGCAATAATGCTGAAGAAAATCTTGCCTTCTACGTTTAATAGGGAAATAGGGCGAAACTGACTGATGCTTGTAGAATCTTTTTCTTTAGGTATAAAGACTCCAGCTGCTCGGTGCCATGATCTTGGTACAGAGGCTTTGTGGTCCAGTGATTAAAGAAACAGGTTTGTAACTAGGAGGTCCCCAGTTCAAATCCCACCTCAGCTACTGACTCATTGTGTGACCCAGAGCAAGTCACTTAACCTCCTTGTGCTCCGTCTTTCGGGTGAGACTTAATTGTAAGTGACTCTGCAGCTGATGCATAGTTCACACACCCTAGTCTCTGTAAGTCGCCTTGGATAAAGGTGTCTGCTAAATAAATAAACCTGTTTTTCCCATGCCACTTTCATCAATTACCACAGGATTCGTAGAACTCCTGAAGCACTCTGTACGGAACTCCATTAGGCCCTGGAGATGATGAAGCCCTTGCTTTTTTCACAGCTTGCTCTACTTCTTTCCACTTAGGTGCACAGTCCTCCATTTGGTATTCTGGTGGATTGATAGGTGGGATGTCTGAAGGAATTGACATAGGCTCCTGCCTTTTTGAATCTGTATGTGTTTCCTCCAAATATCTCTCCAGCTCAAACTTAGATGCTTTTAGTGTGCCATTCTTCTCACTGCTGAATAACTTCTTTACAAATTTGAATGGGTCTTTGTAAAAGTTAGTTCTCGCACACTCCTTCTTTTTGTAGCGTTTCCGTAGGCGCTCAGCTCTGCGCAATGTTGCAAGCTTATCTTTTATGACCCTTTTAAGAGATTGAGTCCCTCCTTCTGTTCTGCTCTTCTCCATTGCTTCCTCAGCTGTCTCCTTTCTCTAACTAAGCGTTCAATCTCCTGCTGCCGTCTAGACTTTCCAGGAATAGTTTGTATTTTTTCCTTCCTTTTTTCAACTCCAAACCTCTCACTTCCATATGCGTAGATGATGACCCCAAATTTATCCAGCTTCTTTTCAACTGTTCCACTTAACCTTTCCAATGCAAAGCAGAGATCTGTGTTTACTGTGTCCCATGCAGTTTTCTCACAAGCTCTTGGCCATTTAACTCCAGGCTTGTGCCCGTTGATGTTCTTTTCTCTCTTATGCTGGTTTGTCTGACCGGGTTCACAAGGATCATTAGGTTCATCACTAATTGTGTCCATGCAAGTCCTCCTCACGTCTATGACAGGGGTGCTGATATCCTGCAAACTGTGGTTTGCTTCCTGTCACTGGATTTCATTCGACTGACTTGACTGACTTCATAAGAAGTACTGATCAATGTGAGGCCCTTGTCCCTTCTCCCTCAATCATTTCATTCTCCCTTGATGAATCTTCATGAAACCCCTTGCTCCAGCCGCAGACACAAACCTGGAGTTCCATGTCTTTGATAACTGCAGATCTTGAACTAATCTTTTGTGAAGTACTCTCCATTCTCATATCCGTTTCCGTTCCTAAGTCTGTGTTGTTAACCGTGTTGTCCACCGTTGAGTCATCTTCCGCCCCCGCTCTCGCAGACTCTCGGGGTATTTTTCTCTTTAATTTCTTAGAAGCCTTGGGTGGGCGTCTCCAGCATCCTGTAAACATAGAGCTGGATACTGCCGACAAGGGTAGCTAACCCTTGCCAGCCCAATGGGGTCTCTTTCCTCCTGTCAGCTGTCTCTCCAGGCTGTCACGAGGTCTTTCCCTTGTTGCCAGTTGTACTTACATATATGGTGCAAAAATATTTACACGTGAAGTACACTATAACTATGCACAATAACATTGTAACTATGTGTAAGTACACATGTATTTACTAAGTAACTACTATGTAAGTATGTAAGTACACAGTGATTAGACACAATGCAGTGTTCCTTAGGGTTAATACAGAGTTAAAGGGTGGCTGCTGTATTAAGATCTGCGGCTGTGTAAATAGTTTAATTAGACCCCATTGCTTTCCAAATAGTAACATTTTGTGTTCTTTACGCACGCTCACTATGAAAGAACCTTTATTAAGAAAGCCAAGCTTCAGCTGGTTTTATTGAACAGTACTGTAGAGCTTCTTTTGTTTTTCTTTGTTCAGTTTAGTTTTTTTTTTTTTTTGGTTTTGTTAATGGCCCAAGGGCTTACACAAAATGTCATTTAGATGCCTTAACTCATATTTGTGCTGTTTGATAATTCCAGCAATATTTAATATTAGAAAGTAAAAGGGGAAGAATAACATTATTAAATACCTCGTAAAGGGAAATGGAGATGAGGATGACTTCATTCCTGGATTATTGGATCAATATTTGCCTATGGCGTGACAAATGTAAAAAAAAACTGAAAGCGCTCCCTGTCTCTAATTGAGGGGGAGATTAAAAATATTTTACAAGTTGAAATTGGACAAAATAAATACAGCTGGTTATTTTAATGAGGCTTCATTTTCCTGGAAAGGCAAGAAAAAAAATAAAAAACATCAACTGTGTGTTTGGTCTCCCGGCTGTTGAAACGCTCTGCCACCTCCAGTCAATAAATCGTCTTTATGGCATTTAAGCACCCAGTGTTTATTTCACTTCTCCAGGCAAATATAAACCTATCCTATAGAGTTCTGTGCCTTTCCTGCACACCACACCACCATGGCATTCTCTGCAAAGTTCTGACATCATGGAGGTATATTTATGACCTTACCATTGAAACCTGACATGCAGCTAATGAGTGAAATTAATTCATTCTATAGGGTAAGTCAAAACCTTTGGCCACAGCTGTATAGTGTATGTTTGAGCTGTTTTTGCTAATAATTTCTGGCTGTAGCCTCCAATCAGGTTAGAGATCAAAGGAAGCTGTAGATGACGGGAGGCATCAGTTAATGTTGAAACATCTGTGGATACTTTGTGGCCCGCTCTGATGCTGTGTGAAATCAGCAATATTTCGTAAGTGTTCATTAATATCAAGTTATACCTCATTACCATCCAATCATATAATCAGCAACCCAGCTCCCCTGGCTCTTTCTAATTGAATGCACTTTTAGAAGTCAGATTGAAGTCAATTGCAATTGCTGACAAACGGTATTGTCAGGTGCAGCTGGGCTGAGATTTTCCAAGTGGCAAAAACATGTTGCACAAATAATTCCATGCCCTATCTTCTACTGGGCTAGGGTTACCATGTGACTCCATGTAGACTTGGACAGTTTGGGACCATTCAGGCTTTTCAACTCACACCCCAATGCATTCTGGTTAATGTAGTCCTGTTGTGAAAGGTACCTGAGACAGGTAAAACATACCAGAATACATTGTGATGATGTGAGTTGAAAATCCTGAACTGTCCTAGCGTACATGGGGCCATATGGTAACCCTATACTGAGCTAAAACGTAATCGAGAATGACAGAATTTATTCAGTTGATTTTGCTTTTTGTTTTAATGAATGTGGTTTTAGCGGAGCCTAACAGAATTCAAGTGAAAATCGAATTGGGTATATCGTCATAACAAAGTTTTGTTGTTGTTGTTTTAAATGTTTCTTTCTCCTTAGTAACCAAATAAAGGGTAGAAATGAACATCAAACACCATGGTGCAATGAGTAATGTGTTGATTTCAAAACAAGAAAAGCTGTTCTCTGTCTAGATAGTTTTGAGTTTAACTCTTTAGTGTTTTATTATTATTATTTTTATTTTACAGATGTTCAAAGTTAAGAAACAGTAAAAGAAACGTAACAGATCTGATTAAATTCAAAGACAAATGTTTCAATTCTTGTGTTCGATTTCTTCCATGTTGAAGTGAGGTTTGATTCAGTTTACTAAAATAAACTTCAATTATTTTTTGAGAGTTATGGATGAAACATACAGAAGCTGTCAGATGTACTTCCCTCAGCTCTCACTAGCTGGCAATTTGAGCAGGGTGTCCAGTTTACTCAATAGCTCTGAGATTGTATGAACACATGTGACAGAGATCGAATGGTGCTTGATGTTAGATCTCCCTCTCGACCTGTGAGGGCACTGTGTAAGAGGAACAGAGTACCCTTAACTAAATGGCACATCAATTTATTCTGTAGGGTAGGTGGAAGTTGGTCATTTAGGAAAGGGGCGCAGCTACGGTATCCAAACTCAATGACCCAGACGGTAAATGGTGTGGCATCCGAGGATTGGAGGAGAGGATGCGCTCGTTAACCTAGGGGTTATCAGCGAGGATATAAATAGGGGACTTAGCATCTGTGATCTGTTCCTTGGTAAATGGTTAGTGTTGGAAACCTACAAAGAGTCTGTGCGCTGTATCATGAACCATGAGTTTTGTCTTGTGTTTGTTAGTGTTGTTAACTGTCGTCTGTTCCGATCCGGAGCTGTAGCGAAAGCCAGCATAAACCCGGACATCACTTTCACCCCTGCATTTCACGGAGAACTGTATTACACCACTTGCACGTATTCACTATCACTAAGAACTGTGTTTGTGTTTTGTGTTTAGTGTTGGTGTGTAAAACTGGACTTTTGGTTACAGGTCAAACCCGGGGAATTACAAATACCGAGTGATACACGCCGCTGTATCACTCCAACATTATTATTTACAGGTGTTTGCCTTAAGACTCTGGACAATGTTAATTAAATCAATAAACACCCTTGCACCTGGAAGTCATTGTCTGTCTGTTTTGTATCCGCTCTGCACTGCACTCACCTGTATTCACTCACCACTTTGCCACAATACATTTTTTGAAACCATTAACTTTTTTATACTTTATCCTACTGAAAGTCTACTTTTATAAACATGATCTTACCTGCATGTCAGAATCTAGCCTTCAGCTCGATTTGGCTTTCAAGGAATGTTGGAATTCAACCACTCTGATGGTCTTTAACATTGCATATGGGATCTTTAATGTTTGCGTCTCTAATGGGGCTTTGGTTAACCTATCATTTAATTATGGCCCTGCTCAGAAAAAAACTGAGGGAGCACAAAGAATCATTTAAAAAATCAGGTTCTTTATTATTTAAAACCCATGATGTTTCACATCTTCAGTTTTTCTCTTTTATACATTATTTTTCCTTTTACGTGTCTTAAATGCAAAATAGTTCAAATCAATACAAAAAATACAAAAAAATACAAAAAAATTAATTCAATTCAAAAAACATTTCAAATCACAGAAGTCAAGACATTTCATTTTCTAATTGATCAATAGATCTGCACAATTAAACAATTATCCATTTAATTATATTGTATAAATTTTCTTTTGTACATAATTTTTATTTTAAGTGAAAATTCAAAGCAACAGTATTATAAGACAGAGATAGAAAAAAACGTCATCATACTTCAAATAACTATAAAAAAGGCTTAAAATCTAATTCATCATTTAAGACTTTTGGTTTCAGTCTCCAAACTATAAATCCAATTTGTCTCTCGTTTTAGTAAATTGTTATCCAGATTACCTCCCCTTGTGGAAACAGTTACCTTCTCTAGTCCCATAAAAAGGAGAAGGGATGGGCGGATTCAGCAAAATCTAAAGCTACAGGATATTTTGGATCTTTCCTTCTGATAGAACTTAAGAACTTAAGAACACAGAAGGAAAAATCCAAATTATCCTGTAGCTTTACAATTGAAGATGTGAAACAATTTACTTATATTTAAGGGTCAATTGGGGAGTGTCCCAATTACCATTTTAAAAATATAGTATAAAATGCAACTGTGTTTTGAATCACCTTATTTCTCTTTGTGACAGGATGGCTGACGAGGTGACGTCAGGCCAGAAGCAGGAAGAAAACAAAGGCAGATACTGCAGGGCAAAAGACGCGGCGTATGCCGTTTATTTTTAAATAACAAAAATAAAGAAAAGGTTTTTAACAAAAAACACTGTTCACAGAGCAAAATAAAAGTTGAAACAAAATAATCACGAACACAAAACAAATAAGTAGTCCAGGTCAGGCTGGGCAAATCGCCTTCACTGTTCCTAGATTTAATTTATTTTAGTTTCGTTTCTGTCATCTCCTCCGCTCTCGTTCCTCCTCTCAAACACCCACCCCAAGTGCAGAGAGCTGCAGGTTTATATACAGGTGACCATCTCCCGATTAGCAACAATTAAACAATTATTTAACTCGGGAGATGGTCACCTTCTGCACAGGGTTTTTAATGTGGATGGGGCTTCCCATCCACTCTGCAAAACAATACAAAACAATAACAAAACACGGCTCTGCCGTCATATTTATAAATAAATAAACCATAACAACAACAACAACAACAACAACAACAACAACAACAATAATAATAATAATAATAATAATAATAATAATAATAATTTTTTCTGATTTATATTTTCCTACAGGACATGGAATGAAAGTTTAAGCAGAGATGGTGATGTGCTGATTTACTATTGACTGTGATTATGGCCCTGCTCAAATGCGAGCTCTATTTTGTACAGTCCCTCTAGAACTCACTTCTTCAATGGTCTTACATGGTTCTAGGGTAGAATCTATTTTTGTGCTGTAGTACAGTACGATTAGATTTCTGAAGAAAAAAATTAAAAATAAACTTTCAATACGAAACAACACCAATCTTCATGCCAATACCAGCTGAATCACAGCTGTAGTCTTCATAGGCAAGGGACGGGTGTCTGCCAACAAAACACCAGCTCATCACCTACAAAACATTGCATTGCATTTAGGGTCTCACCTTGTTGTGCCTTTAGGGAATCATATTTTTGTAGTTAAATATGCATGTGGGGTGCAGTAAAGCAGAAAGGAATTTTTTTTTTTTTTCTTTGCTTACCTCTAGATAGTGATTTTGCCCTGAGGGAGATTCTGCCGGCAACATTAATCTTAACCGAAGACATCTGAGATCTGCTACGTGCTCAGAAGTATGTGTCTATGCAATAGCCTAGCTTTTGGCTCATCTTTTAAATTGAGTAATGCTGCCTTTATGTAAATACAAACCCCCTAGGGGCCATGTGATCATAGACACTTGTAATGGACCGGAGTCTCGTCCAGAGCAGTGGGTTCAGGGGTTGTGTGATCAGAGACACTTGTAATGGATCAGTCTCATCCAGGGCAGTAGGTTCAGGGGTTGTGTGAACAGAGACACTTGTAATGGATCGGAGTCTCGTCCAGGGCAGTGGGTTCAGAGGTTGTGTGATCAGAGACATCTGTAATGGATCGGAGTCTCGTCCAGGGCAGTGGGTTCAGGGGTTGTGTGATCAGAGACACTTGTTATGGATCAGAGTCTCGTCCAGGGCAGTGGGTTCAGGGGTTGTGTGATCAGAGACACTTGTTATGGATCAGAGTCTCGTCCAGGGCAGTGGGTTCAGGGGTTGTGTGATCAGAGACAGCTGTAATGGATCGGAGTCTCGTCCAGGGCAGTGGGTTCAGAGGTTGTGTGATCAGAGACACTTGTTATGCATCAGTGTCGTCCAGGGCAGTGGGTTCAGGGGTTGTGTGAACAGAGACACTTGTTATGGATCAGAGTCTCGTCCAAGGCAGTGGGTTCAGGGGTTGTGTGATCAGAGACAGCTGTAATGGATCGGAGTCTCGTCCAGGGCAGTGGGTTCAGAGGTTGTGTGATCAGAGACACTTGTTATGCATCAGTGTCGTCCAGGGCAGTGGGTTCAGGGGTTGTGTGATCAGAGACAATCGGAGTCTCGTCCAGGGCAGTGGGTTCAGGGGTTGTGTGATCAGAGACAATCGGAGTCTCGTCCAGGGCAGTGGGTTCAGGGGTTGTGTGATCAGAGACAAACGGAGTCTCGTCCAGGGCAGTGGGTTCAGGGGTTGTGTGATCAGAGACAATCGGAGTCTCGTCCAGGGCGGTGGGTTCAGGGGTTGTGTGATCAGAGACAATCGGAGTCTCGTCCAGGGCGGTGGGTTCAGGGGTTGTGTGATCAGAGACAATCGGAGTCTCGTCCAGGGCAGTGGGTTCAGGGGTTGTGTGATCAGAGACACTTGTAATGGATCAGTCTCATCCAGGACAGTGGGTTCAGGGTTTGTGTGATCAAAGACATCTGTAATGGATTGGAGTCTCTGGCGCATCAGTAACTCTAGCGTAAGGGCATGTACTCACGTATTGTCAAACTATTATTGTCAAACTCCTACCTGTGATCAGCCCGGCACCATGGTCTATCCAATCGCTGCCTCCCCTGCAGCTGATCAAAATGGATTTGTTTAGCAAACTCACAGCTACGCGTTTCCTCCAAAATGGCTGACTTCCGGTTGCCACCTACCATCAAGTCGCCCTGTCTATGAGAATGCATACCACCAACCTTACACAGCGCCCTTTCTGGTCGGGAGGGAGACCTGCAGCTCAGATTCCTTCTCTCCCTGTCACAGTCATACTGAATGAATACAGTTTGTATCAGCTTTTATCACGTGTTTCAAAATATATTTCTACTGTATTTGGAAAATAAAAACACGTACCTTCAGAGTGTCATTCTATATTCCATGTTGAAATCAGATTTTTACCCCCACATTTTTCATCCTTTAGGTTAGAGCTAAAGTTGTGTTTTGTTAGCTGGATATTTCAATGATATAGAAAAATACCAAAAACTAAACAAATGCAGTGTCCCAGTATTATCTAAAATAAATAGAACTGTAACAGATAAGCTCCTGACAAGCCCTTCGTCTTGCCCTTCAGCCTCCCCCGATCTCTGTACGCAATTTTGACCCCAAGGCGTTTTTCTGATGCATTTATGCCATTAAGTCTTCCCTCACCACCCCCTACGCCTTCTTCAGTACATACTGCTGAAAGCAGAAACTGACCACACACGGAACTATGGTGACCCCCCATGTCTGGGTTATTGGTAGGTTTGGTACCGTTTGAAGATTAATGGGAGACGGGTTCAGTTAGCACATCTAGAGCAAAGAGTGGGCAATCATGGAGGACTATTCCACTCCAGGTTTAACCAGTAAAGTGAATAAATAACAACAGTAATTCAGGATCTGCAGTCTGGAGTTGAACTGGTTCAATTAAATCATTCAGAAGAGGGTTAGAACACAGACCAGGACTGGGAGGGTGGCCAATCCTGATCTAAAAGAAGATGCCCCCTGGCCACTGACTGTATTACAAATAATGATTGTCCAGTGCTGAAAATCTTCATTGTAAAGTAGTTGAAAAACTCTTGGATCGGTACAAATGCAAACAGCCATGCTACAATGTTTTAATGTTTTTATTTTTCCAGTGTATTAAAAAAAAAGCATTATGTTTTATTAGATGAACAAATTTAACACACAAATTAACACAATATATATTTCAGATATACACAGGTAGTCCGAACCAAGAAGAGGTGTATTTTTTATTTTTTTTTATGGCCAGAAGTACCATTGCAAACCATTCACCAATGTTAATCCCCACCCCAAAAAAAACAAACCTAAAACTTGCATGTGAACCTTGACACAGAATCAGGAGAAACAGGAGTTAGCACTCGAGCCCTAGAGTACAATCCAAAAAAGCAAGCAATATGGGATTCAGGCAAACAGAGCCTTTGATTATCATGAGCAAGGATGGCTTAAGAACCTGGAAACCCCCTGTAACACCACAAGTCATAACACAGTGTTATCATGCATGGCTGTGGGCCTAATGGAATGGAAACCTGCCAAAGCTGTAACCCTGCATTCCTATTCGTTTGTCATCCTGCTTATCTGCAAGGCATTACACAAATGGAAGCCAGATGCCCGGCCCAGATTAGGCAGTAATTGAATTTGCAGCATCCTTATCCACAGCAAGGAATAACTTCATAGCTCTCAGCCCTGTGTAAATACCCATCGCACAGCGCAGCGAGCACACAGCTAGAAACCGCTGGTCCCCCATTCAGCTCTTTCCTCATCTTGAACTTTTCTGTTAACAAACCAAAGTAAATAAATACTTCTGTATCTGTCAGTGCTGCCAGATATATACAGACGAGCACCGATGGGCCGAATGTCCTCCTCTCATTCGTAAACTTTCTTATGTCCATGTATGTAAGTCACGCTTTTTGGTGGAACATCTTATAGCAAAATTATCCTCACAAAATTGGTCTTGAAAAAAAGGACTTAAAAATAAATATATATTGACAGACAGTCCGATCAGACTGACAGACAGATAAAAACAGCTGAAGAGCTGAGTACATGGGAAGTGTAGTCAAAATGACTGAACTGCGATTAACGAGTGATATTGTAACCTGATGAGCAATGAAGTTTGTGAAAAGAGACACTTATTGCAGCAATTAAAGCAAAAGTAGAATTCTAGAATAGGATTTTCAGTATGCGACCTGGCTGAGTGATTGAGGACGGAATCTGATAACAACTGCCAGTCTGTATTCTAGGATGCTCGGGTGCTTTGGGATCTAATTTGCCATTAGGCTGAACATTAGATAATAATATGTGTCTCTGAAAAGGGAGTTTGATGTGATGATGTCTTGAACACTGGGCATGAATCCTCGTGCTGGAAGGCGTTACAGGCTCTGACGCCACAGAGCAAGCCACACTCTGGAGGCTTGTTCTGTTCTGACGGCAGGAGCGGTTAATTATTATCATGAATCCAGCACGAGCATCAAGGGAAATGAAAATAAGGGGCTGCTACATCCGTGTGTAAGCATACGGTGAATTAGAATCGATTTTGTATTGGATCCGTTAAGATGGTTTGTTGATCTGGAGGATTGGTGTGTGAGTGAGTGATGGAATGTCCAGTTTATCAGGGGTTACGTGATAGAGAAAGAATCAATGTCGTAAATCTCCCTCCCAATCAGAAAGGACCCTGTGTAAGGTTAGTGGTACGCTTCTCCATAGACGGGCCGACTTGACGGTGGGCGGAAACAGGAAGTCGTTAGTTGTTAGTAGCTTATTGATCCCAGAATCTCATCAAGCAGCTTCTTGAAGGATCCCAGGGTGTCGGCTTCAACAACATTACTGGGGAGTTGGTTCCAGACCCTCACAATTCTCTGTGTAAAAAAAGTGTCTCCTATTTTCTGTTCTGAATGCCCCTTTATCTAATCTCCATTTGTGACCCCTGGTCCTTGTTTCTTTTTTTAGGTTGTAAAAGTCCCCTGGGTCGACATTGTCAATACCTTTTAGAGTTTTGAGTGCTTGAATCAGATTACCGCGTAGTCTTCTCTGTTCAAGACTGAATAGATTCAATTCTTTTAGCCTGTCTGCATACGACATGTCTTTTAAACCCGGGATAATTCTGGTCGCGATTTCATTTTATTCTCTGTTTTTTTGTTTGTGGTTATTCAAGTCATTTTATCTCAGTAGTCAAGAGTACATTTATTTGTATTTATTTATCCAACCAGGAAAGTTACCTTTAGATTACAATCTCGTTTTTTTTTTTTTTTTACAAGGGAGACCTGGTCAAGAAGGTGGCAAATAATACAAATAAGCAAACAAATTCAAATGAGCACAACCAATACAAACAGGTTAAGCAAATTACAAGAGACAATTTAGGAGAACCGGCCAAAACAAAAACATGTCCAGGACAATAAAAATAAGTTTCAGTTATTCCTGAAGTTTATTCCAAGACCGTGGAGCAAGAAAACTGAAGGCCATTTTTTTTTCAAAATTCTTGACGAGCTTTAGCAACTGAGAAATTTAGAATGGTCTGCTCTAAGATTATAATTGCTACTAGAGGTAATTAGCAATTAGAAATCATATGCAGCTTCAATGGCCGTTAGCGTGACAATAAGCACACTGTACCCAATCCTCTGGCACGCTGATGCCTCATGTCTCCAAGCTGAGTCCCATCATTTGAGTCTCCAGTGAATCACATGGCGCTGTTTGCTTTTTACTTCATGAGGGCTTTCCCATTTGTTTATAGATGAAACAGAGGTTATATAAACCAACAGACACAGCAAAGTGAGATTTGTTCTTTCTGTGTTTGAAAACACAGGCACAAACCAAAATACTTTCCTCAGCCAGCTGGTTTAGAGATAGAAGCTTGTTTACAATCTTGACAGAAAGCTCTTCCAAACCAGTAAACCATTTGTTCTGCATAGCCTGTTATCTTTTTGAACAATATATGTAATTACACAATTCTATCAGGAAAGGGTTAGGGTTAGGGTTAGGTTACAGTTGGGTTTAGAGTTAGGGTTAGGGTTAGGTTTGTGTAATGGGTAAAAAAAATTACACATTAAGTACATTGTAACTATGCATAATAACATTGTAAGTACATATATATTTACTAAGTAAATATTATGTAAATACATAGTAATTAGAGACACTACATGTAAAGGGTTACAAAGATTTTTAACACAAAGATTAAAACTGATTTTTAAAAGAGTATTTTAATGCACAGAAATGTTGCCTAGACTGCAACAACATGCAGCCCCTGTTACAAACACACACACACACACACACACACACACACACACACACACACACACTTCAATGAGCAAGCATCCATCCTGGGCTTGACTGCTATTGAGCGAAGCTTCTCTGATCCTGAGTCTGCGCTCATCGCTCCTCACACTTCAATACCTAGCCAATGTACTGGCAGGTGTGAATTGTTTCTACCTTTATCTAAGATCTGGAATTCCATAACAAAACTCCGGAATCCAGTAACTATAGCCCACCATTATTTCAGAATCATATTTTGCAGCACTACAGTATTATAGATAGCACATTGGCATAGATTCATGGACTCTTGAGTATGGTAAATGATGAGCCCCATAGAGGGTGCATTCCTTTGTCTCTTCTGGAAGAGTGGCAGAGTCTGCTTCGTCACTCCTTTACCCTCTCCACCTTTTCCAGAAGAGCTATTCTACTGTGCAAATGGCTTTTAGCTGTAAGAGTGGGAATTCAATGCATTCAAAATGGAGCGAGGTAACCAGTGGTGTACCACAGGGATCAGTATTAGGTCCTCTGTTATTCCTAATCTACATTAATGATTTAGATTCTGGTATAGTAAGCAAACTTGTTAAATTTGCAAATGACACAAAAATAGGAGGAGTGGCAAACACTGTTGCAGCAGCAAAGGTCATTCAAAATTCAGAACTGGGACACATGGCAAATTACATTTAATAGAGAAAAGTGTAAGGTACTGCACGCAGGCAATAAAAATGTGCTTTATAAATATCATATGGGAGATACTGAAATTGAAGAAGGAATCTATGAAAAAGACCTAGGAGTTTAGGTTGACTCAGAAATGTCTTCATCTAGACAATGTAAGGAAGCTATAAAAAAGGCCAACAAGATGCTCGGATATATTGTGAAAAGTGTTGAATTTAAATCAAGGGAAGTAATGTTAAAACTTTACAATGGATTAGTAAGACCTCACCTAGAATATTGTGTTCAGTTCTGGTCACCTCGTTACAAAAAGGATATTGCCTCTCTAGAAAGAGCGATCAGAATTATTCTGGGTTTAAAAGGCATGTCGTATGCAGACAGGCTCAAAGAATTGAATCTGTTCAGTCTTGAACAAAGAAGACTACGTGGTGATCTGATTCAAGCATTCAAAATTCTAAAAGGTATTGACCCAGGGGACTTTTTCGACCTGAAAAATGAAACAAGGACCAGGGGTCATAAATGGAAATTAGATAAAGGGGCATTCAGAACAGAAAATTGGAGGCACTTTTTTACACAGAGAATTGTGAGGGTCTGGAACCAACTCCCCAGTATTATTATTATTATTATTTATTTCTTAGCAGACGCCCTTATCCAGGGCGACTTACAATCGTAAGCAAATACATTTCAAGTGTTACAATACAAGTAATACAATAAGAGCAAGATAATGTTGTTGAAGCCGACACCCTGGGATACTCCAAGAAGCTGCTTGATGAGATTCTGGGATCAATAAGCTACTAACACCTAAACGAGCAAGATGGGCCGAATGGCCTCCTCTCATTTGTAAACTTTCTTTTGTTCTTGTGTTCTTATGTTCAATGTTATGTCGGTTGCTGTGGACATGGCTGCAAACTGTCATTCATCTCAGCACAGGCCTGTACCCCCATCTTTTAGCTGAGCATTCCTTCAGAGACCCTCTGCTAGAAGCAGTAGAGCTGGGCTGTCAAACGAATATAATGGTCTACTTGCTAATTGCACAAGCGAGGGTATAAATACTAGATAATTGACTTGATCATTGTGATGTCAGTTGCCATGGCACGCAGCAAATTTGGTCACACAGAAATGATAAAATACCCTTGTTGGGCTGAGTAGCTTGTCCAAACTGGATGTGAGAGATGTGGGGTTATCCTCATCTGGATTATGAGAAAGTGCAGTGTGTTTGCAATTGCTGTCTATTGAATAAAGAACACCATGTTCCATCTACAAAATGATTGATTTATTTGGGAGACCTGTATGTTTCTGTCCATTTCATCCAGTGTTTAAACTCTGTAGAGATAGCGTCTAATTGATGCCCTGACCTTCACTCCATGGCTCCTGCTGTAAACTATCAGAATCCTGGGTTGACCTGGGAGTCTTTAAATTCTCTCACATATCATGCATAAAGCTTTCACTGCCATCCATCACACAGAACAGCAGACAGTCCACACTGTGACGCAGATCAGAATTATTACACAACAGTGTGATAGCATTCTCCCAGCATGCTGATCTTAACTGCTTCGTGCCCAATACACCAGTGTGATAGCGTTCTCCCAGCATGCTGATCTTAACTGCCTTGTGCCCAATACACCAGTGTGATAGCGTTCTCCCAGCATGCTGATCTTAACTGCCTTGTGCCCAATACACCAGTGTGATAGCGTTCTCCCAGCATGCTGATCTTAACTGTCTCATGCCCAATTCATCCACCACTTGTGAGCACCGATATTCATCACAGAAACCAAAGAAAAATAATCACATAGAAGCATAAGCCACACTGCTGCAGTGAATATGACAGCAGTGCCTTTACTGCCACTATAATGCAACATGTATGTGGTGCCATGCCTTAAAAGTAGTAGAGCAGTTGGTATAGAAGCCCATTTAGACGAATGCATCCATTGCACAACCAGAAGGAGACATGCCGTAAGGATGTCAGAACCAATGGATCTAATTGTATGAGTCCTTTGAAAGCAGACAGAATGTGTAGTTTTTGTTCCATGTGCTTTTCCATTGCATGTGCACAGTATTTCTAAACAAATTACTTTTTGCTTTCAAAAACAAGCTCAGTGGCTATTCAAAATGTCAGCTATGTATGCATAAAAACACACAGCCAAATACAAATGTTAACCCACCAGCCAGTGTGAGTGTACTTTGTTCTAAAAGGCCCTTACACTTACAGCGCATTAAAATATTGATGTTAGCTAATTCAGTCTTTCTTGTCTGTTTCCCATTAATAAGTAGTTTACACAATTTGATATCATTACATTTTCCTATTTATTCCTGAAAAAAATTAATCGCTCTGAAGCGTAAAACACATTTGTTTGGATGATTTTAAAGGGTTTCACTTAACCTGGCGCTTTTCCAGAATGATTATGCCTGTTTATTCACTCTTCCCAAACAAGAGTGGAAGATTCTGGAGCAAGTCAAGTCAGTTTCAACGGAAAACAGAAGAATGCTCTTTCCTGTTTGTGCATTAATTACCTTTTCATATAAATAATGCTTTCAATAAGGAAATCAGCCTGACAAGAGGGATTAACTGTCTCTAATTCAGGATTTGACTAATAGACTTCATAAGGATTCCCATGGCTGAGCCAACAGATTTATTAATCCGTCCAGTTCCTAGCGTAGGCCTACATGACAACTGAAAAACAAAACACCAGGCAAACATGGGGGGCCGACTACAGCAGTTTATTCTTGACATGCCACATTACACAGAGAGCCTGATTCTGAAGGCAAAGACACATGAACAATAAAATATCGCAGTTTTAATTGAATAAAACTAGACCTAAAAAAATGAAGTATTCGATTTCTTTAAAAGGTCTCTTGAGCACTTTTGTCAGTTTGCAACATCACCATGAACTTTCGCCTTAAAGAAACAGGTAGATAAATGGCTGGAGTAAATGCTTTGGCTGCCCATGCAGTAATGCAATACTATTTTATGACCAAGTTTGTTTTTATTACAACAGCATATTGCGCCAATGAAATGTGTCCGTTTAATAAAAGAAGAGTTTTCAGACTGCTCTTTTCGTGAGACTGTGTCTTTCTCACCGGCTGCCTCGAGGTTTATTTAAACGTGTCACCCTCTGCGTGACTGGGGCTCCAGGTCATGAACTCCAGTAAGTGCGGCGCAGCTACGGCCCTGAGCCAGGTGCTCAATAAGCGCTCTCTTGTTGGGATCCGTGTAAATCCATCTCTGCGGCGTGACTGAGCTGACATTCCCACTGAAGCGAGGCACTTGTGTTTTCTCAGGCTGACAGCTTTACGTGAAGAGGTTGCCTGTGAATGCGCCTTGCTTGCAAAACTTTAAACATGCAAGACAGCTTTTAACGAATGCAACTCTCTCTCTCTGGAATGCCTTTAACACAGCCACTGTAAAAACAAAGCAAAAGGAAATTATGAATAGTGAAAGCGTGGTGAAGCACAGGTAAGCATTGTGTAGCCCAGAGAGGTATGGTAAAGCACAGGTAAGCGTTGTGTAGCCCAGAGAGGTATGGTAAAGCACAGGTAAGCATTGTGTAGCCCAGAGAGGTATGGTAAAGCACAGGTAAGCATTGTGTAGCTCAGGGAGGTATGGTAAAGTAAATGACATGGTATGGCAAACCATGCTAAAATGTGGTAAATGCATTACTATAACCATGGGAAAGGCATGGGAAAACTGCAAACTCACCATGCAAATTCACAAATGAACCGCTCATTCTTTTAAAGGATTGTTATTGCAAACATACAGCAGATAAAAGACAACAGAGGTTCAATGGTATAAGAAAGTCAAACTGTGTGTATTTATCTCTCTGAGCCTTAGATAAGACACTGGATCAATGATATAAGAAACTCAAACTGTGTGTATTTATCTCTGAGTCTGTGGAATTTTCTTGTGGAAAAACATTTTATAGATGAAGGTCAGCAATATTTTGCATGCTTGATGTCAGCTTCACTTGACATAATAAAATAGCATCCGTTTATTATGTTTTAGGAGCGGCTGGAAGAAAAAGAAATGTGAAGGTTTATTTTAACAGCATTACCAAGACATGAGAGCTGCTGGCAGAGCGTGACACTGGAGGGTTTGCCACAGGCACTATCTGTCAGCTTGAAAGATGAAGTCCATACATTTCAGATGTAGTAACATCATGCAATTATCTGACAAGCATTTCTTAATGTATTTCTCAATGAAATGGTTTTGTGCCACAATGAAATTGTAACCAATGTGTGGTTCAGGGGGCAGGGGCAAGGGCTCCTCTCTATTCCAGTCATCAATCAGCTTGCTATTTAATCCCCGGGGCTAGATGCATAAAACACTGACACACACTGACACACACTTACACACTGACACACACACACACACACACACTGACACACACACACTGACACACTGACACACACACACACACACACACACTGACACACACACACACACACACACACACTTACACACTGACACACACACACACACACACTGACACACACACACACACACTGACACACACACACACACAAACACTGACACACACACACACACACTGACACACACACACACACACACAGACACACATACACACACTGACACACACACACACACACACTGACACACACACACACACACACTGACACACACACACACTGACACACACATGTAGTTCTTTAATGCTGTTTACAGTATAGTGGAGGTTTTCACTGATATGTGCTGTGTGTGTGGGTATACATGTAGTTGTTTAATGCTGTTTACAGTATAGTGGTTTTCACTGATATGTACTGTGTGTGTGTGTGGGTATACATGTAATTGCTATTTTCTCTGTGAGTGACAGAAACAGTGTTGCCAAGTGGAAACTTTACATTAATGCGAAATGCATTTTAAAATATATTTTAGGGGTGTGCAGTTGACCACTTAAAATCTGTTTTCAGTTAACATACCTACTGTATTATGTTCCCGAAGAGCTTTCTCGTAGATCCAATCTTTTTATACAGCACCCAGAAGGGGCATAGCGTTAGTTTTGCTGTGGAAGAGAAAAGGTTAAGTAGAAACAAGCTGTGTGATTTGAACTGGAACCCGAGAGCACAGCCAAGCCAAACAGGCTTCATTTACACAGCATTCACTGGTTACAGGGCACTGACTCCTTCACTGCTGACTCACAGGCACATAAAAAAAGGCAGTAAACGTGTACTCCAGTACCCATTTATAAAGTAAACAGCGATTGCTCCAGAAAACTGGCAGGCAATAATCAGGGCTGTCACAAGCCATGAGTAATGCCTTCAAAGTAATAACACTTAGTTTTTTTTTAAATCAAACTTATTGGAAAATGCTCCATTACACATATTTGCTGTGTACTTACTTTGAATGGCCCATAGTCAAATCTATTCAATTCATCTCTTTGAAATGAGTAAACACACTGAGGCTGTCAAAGACCACTGATAAACTTTGAGTGGTTTTAATGCCTTGGAATCTCACACTGAAAATGTGCTTTAGAGTGTCTCAGCTTCATAATAATAATAATAATAATAATCATAATAATCATAAAAACATCCCCCCATGGTTATCTCTAACCCAGTGGTCTGGAAATATTGTGATATATATTGTCATATCATGTGACTCTTCCCATGAACCAGAGCAGTGTAGCGGCACTTTGATCTCACATTACTCTCTCCATGAGCCCCAGTCGCTTTTAATATCCCTCCCGAGCGGCCCTCTCTGTACTAATCTCACCAGCTTGATTCAAAAATAAAAAGGGCTGCAGGTTAATGAACTGTGTGAGGCCAGGGCTGTGACTTCCCAGCTGTGTTTCAATGTACCCCCCTGTATTTACACAGCTTGTCTCATCCAGCCATTCTACCTGCGAGACCCTCCTCTCTTTCATGTCATGAAAGAATCCCTCATTATTATTATTATTATTATTATTATTATTATTATTATTATTATTATTATTATTATTATTATTAATTTCTTAGCAGACGCCCTTATCCAGGGCGACTTACAATTATTACAAGATATCACATTATTTTTACATACAATTACCCATTTATACAGTTGGGTTTTTACTGGAGCAATCTAGGTAAAGTACCTTGCTCAAGGGTACAGCAGCAGTGTCTTCCACCAGGGATTGAACCCACAACCCTCTGGTCAAGAGTCAAAAGCCCTAACCACTACTCCACACTGCTGCCTCATCTTATCTTATCTGCCCCGAAACCCACCTCTGGCATCATGAAAGTACCTTTTTGTCCACCGTGGTGCATTAGCTCCTTTCTGCTGCCTCACACTGTGAATGAATGGATGTCATTATGAATATGCTGCAACGCTGATGCTGCACAGTTATGAGCAGTTCAATAACTGGATGTGGTATCAGGTTCAGGAACCTCCACAAGTCCAGGGATGGGACTGGACAAGCCTTACTGGTGTCTGTAGAAGTCTATACCCTCCACCTGCTGAGCCTGGCCCTGTACAACATGTGCCTGTAACGCCAAAGCCACACACTGTGAACTATTACATTACATAAGAACATAAGAACATAAGAAAGTTTCCAAAACGAGAGGAGGCCATTCAGCCCATCTTGCTCGTTTGGTTGTTAGTAGCTTATTGATCCCAGAATCTCATCAAGCAGCTTCTTGAATGATCCCAGGGTGTCAGCTTCAACAACATTACTCCGTGGGACCTGTAGTAAATGTTTATGTGTTGGGTTTTATTGCTGTATGATTTGTACAGTGTCAAAAGCATCTGTAGACAGAAACATACATCCATTTGCGCTGTGCATTTTATTTCCTATAAGTAAAACGAGACAGATGAGAGAACTTATCATTATACAGATATCTACAGAACAAATTGTCAGGGCAGGGGTGGGGGCGGGGGGGGGGGGGGGGGTTCCATTTATTAAACGGTATGTTTCATACCTGCTTGATATTCTCAACTCATTGAAATGAAGCTTATTGTCAATTTATTTATCTGTCATGTGTATATGTCAAAATAAAAACATACTTTTCAATTCCATAATAAGAAAAACATATTTGTGCTTTTAATCAATCTAGTGCAGTGCAAATCAAATAGTTTTTGTTTTGCTTTCCTGAATAAATCAGTGGTCTTGACATGTCAGCCGCCTCAGGTGAAGATTAGACTCTCACAATAAGACAGCTGAAGCACCGGCCTCCTTATCCCAGCCCAGTGTGGGAAGTGTGGGATTGTTCCAGCAGGGAAGCAATCAGGGCCAAGCATAAAGTTGTGCAATCGCTTTACCAGAAGTCATGCTTTATCTGATGGCAAGCAGGAACAAGCACTGCAAAAAAAAAAATAAAAACTTTTGGAAAACAATGTTTAATGCAGGGACACCAGCAGTGCCGGCAGTGCATTCTGAAGGAAGCCGGGTTTAAGTCATGTCCAATTCCTGCTCTGCCTTCTGATGGACAGCGGTGGAGTTGAGGTGAATGAGATGAGAAGCCGATAAGCCCTGATCAGGGAGCGAGGTTGGAATTTTCCATTACAGTCAAGTTCAGGCACTCGCTCTCTGTCAGCCGCCGGTACTCAGCACAGCTGTTTACTTTTACAAGCAGATTTTTACAATTGTTTGCAATATACTAATTTTTACAATTGTTTGCAATATACTAATTTGAAGTAATGTATTGGGTTAAATTTATCTAGACCGTCTCTGATTTTAAAGACTTCTATCAAGTCTCCTCTTAGCGGAGACACTGAATTTTGAAAAACATGCACCAGCCCTGGGGAAGTGATCCAGTTTTTCCATTTTTCTTTTTTAATAATTAGTTTTTCCCAATTGCTTACATACATTTCTTGAAACATTGTGCTACTTTCTCAAAACAGTTAACACAACACTCAAAACTGAAACATAGTTTGCAAAATAACACATTTAATTTGCAAATTGCTCTAATGCTCTCAAAATATCAAATATAAGTCACAAAATGAAATAAGTACATCAAAACAATACAATTTGTCATCTAATGAAAAGCTCACATTATCAGCCATTTCGCAACGGTACAATAAATACTAAATACAAACATCAATGCAGTATGTTTAATCAAATTATAAAAACAGTATAATCAAATTGTGTAAAAACAAACATGTTACCTTTACAGTAAGAGCTCCACACAGGGCAGCAGTGTGGAGTAGTGGTTAGGTCTCTGGACTCTTGACCGGAGGGTTGTGGGTTCAATTCCTGGTAGGGGACACTGTTGCTGTATCCTTGAGCAAGGTACTTTACCTAGATTGCTCCAGTAAAAACCCAACTGTATAAATGGGTAATTGTATGTAAAAAATAATGTGATATCTTGTAATAATTGTAAGTCGCATTGGATAAGGGCGTCCGCTAAGAAATAAATAATAATAATAAGAGCTACATACATTTCCTTTTAGTCGACTTAACCCAAAAATAACTCAGACAGTGGACAACTTTTACGCTCAAGAACAGACAATGAGAATTGTTTTTACAACAAAAAAGTAGTTTATTCATTTCTTCCATTTTTAGGGGTACCCGCTAACAGTAAATCATAGCACTCATAAAGATACAGTTGTGCCAAAGAACACACTGAAGAGAAATAAACATGGAATATAATGAAAGGTAACTTTACTCAAACATACCCATTTGATTATTCTATATCCAGCCTCTGATTTCTGTCAGGCCACACGTTCTCATCAACATCACATCGAATAGCTTCCCTTGGGAAAAAAAGTCTTGCGTGATGGAGCCAAGTGTCTGCTCTGATGGCCTGACCAGCGGCATTCATGGCATCTAGCAGTATCGCTCATACACCTTCCATCGCCAGGCAGAGAAAAACTCCCCTATGGGGTTCAGGAACAGAGAGTAAGGGGTACAAGACTATTGTACATCGTATCTAAAAACGCAAGCAGGCGTGCTGTGTTGTATTGGCCAATGGTGGGGATATGGGAAACAACAGCATTCCTGGAGAGAGCAGCACCCATGGTAATATTCCCTCCTCGTTGACCGGGTACATCAGCTGTGGCTCGCTGACCAATGACATTCCTCCCACGTCTCTTCAGTGTGTTCAAATTGAAGCCAGCCTCACCCACATATATAACATCATGTATACTGGCCTCAAGCTCCATTATTCACTGAAGAAAGAAAAACAGTATCACAGATCATACAATGTGGAGATATCAGTATACATATATATTCTTAGCTATTACAGCAGTATACATTTGCATTTAATGTACATACTGGTACCTTCACCCGATCATTATCCTGTTCAAAAAGAACCCTGTACACCTGCTTCACTGTCAGCTGGTTTCGCTTCAGGACACGGTCACTTGTTGCTAGACTGACACTATTTACATTGTGAAATATGTCATTATCTTGGATGACTCTCTGAATCTCCCTCAAACGGATGGTGTTGTTGGCAGCAGCCAGCATATCCACTCCAGCAGCCTCCTGTTGAGCTGTAAAGATTCATCCTCAGCCTCCAGAAGGGGGTTTTCTTTCAAATCTATAAATGAATTGAATGTTGACAGATAAGAATGCAGGAATTGAATGACAGCAAAACTGCACTTACAAATGTACTGTAATAGAATACAGAAATTAGATGTACCATTACTTTCCTATTCTCATTCCTGAAGATTCGAATGATTGATGCCACTGTGGATCTGCTAAGATTAGGCTGTACCCTCTGCCCAGCTTCTCTCATCGTAAGTCCATGATTTATCACATGGTCAATATGGACACCCCTTCCTCTTAGGGCTCCAGGTTGTCGTCCTTGTCTTTCAGGACCTCCCTCTCTGACCTGCTCCATTTCTCACCAACAACTGTGAATTCACCTTTGGCCTCTTTTTATTCGTGATTAAGGTCTGATGGGTGATTGAACAATTGAGTAATTTGCATTTGCACATGTGAGGTAAAGATTAATGCAATTGGAATTGATTGCTTTCTGCTGCAAACAAACACTCATTCGATTGCATTTTGTGTCAAATGTTGAGACTTGTATTTAGTGTTTTGCAAAAACATGTTTAAGATTTGCATTTTGTGTGAAAAGAACCATAAATTACTTATAGTTATGCAAAAAATAATGCAGTTCGGGTTGCGTAGGTTTTGGTATTGATGTCTTTGACCACAGTTTCATTAACATTGATTTAGCATCCAGAAAAACTGTAAATTGAAGGTAGGTTTTCCTGTGAGGTTTTCATGCAAAGCTCTGATTCATGTGTACAAGAATACAACCTATTCTCTTAAACCACATGAAACACCAAAAATCACAACAAGTATAAACTAGCATGAAGGCACTGCAAGACTGAATCAGTGTCACATTCACAAAGAAAAAAAGGAGCGCAATCACTGAATCAAATGACAACGCTGTAAATAGACACAACTTCCAGGTTATAATAAAGGTTATTTACAGAAAACAACAATCGCATAGTCACGGTGCATTCACAGGTCATTGATTCTGCTTTGCGTTTGGATTATTTTTACAGCTTGAAAGGACCCTTTGCAATGAACATCTGCTCTGTAGGGTTGCTGGCAATATACAGCAGCCGCAGCATAGGAAAAAAAAAATCATAATAGGTTCCACTGGGGATGTGACTTAAAGGAAAATTCTTTATATTGAGTCTCTCTCCATGTAATTACACTGTAATAACACAGCTGACACACATATGGTTGTGTTGTTGCAGTGCAGCAATTTTGGATAAAAGCATCTGCTAAATACTTAAATAATAAAATAATAATAATAATAATAATAATAATAATAATAATAATAATAATAATAATAATAATAATAATAATAAAACATGCTTAATTAAGTATATTGTAATTAACCAGGAGGTCCCCGGTTCAAATCCCACCTCAGCCACTGACTCATTGTGTGCCTCTAAGCAAGTTACTTAACCACCTTGTGCTCCGTCTTTCGGGTGAGACGTAGTTGTAAGTGACTCTGCAGCTGATGCATAGTTCACACACCCTAGTCTCTGTAAGTCGCCTTGGATAAAGGTGTCTGCTAAATAAACAAATAATAATAGCAAGGTAGCCCTTGCCTTTCCCTGCTGTCACTTTGCACACTGCAGAAACGTTGGAGCTGCTGTTTTAAGGTTTTGCACAGACTGTATTGTTTATAAAGTAAACCATGAGAAGACTTCAGCATTCACGAACATTACCAAATCTGTGACTCATCAGTGCTGTGTTTCTTTTCAAGTGACAGTTGTAGATTTGTTGCAGTTATTACTCTAGCTAACAGCAATTCAGGAAATTAATATCAACAAGGCTTACAGAATGAATATCAAACAATAACAAACTAAAGAAACATGTTGCTAGGTACATTTCCACCCTCCGTGCATCTTACAAAGAGCTTTATATCATCTGTTTTCACACTGACTCAAGCACCTCGGAGTCTAGAATCTCCTGGCAGCCTCCCAGGGGCTTGTGGAGATCTCAGTGTCGGGTGCTGAGTGCAGCTCCAGCCTCTCTGGTGGGTGGGGTGGGGGGGCGGGTTGCGTGAAGGCTTGTGTCTCGGGGCAGATACCGTCCAGAAACATTGAACTAGGGCTGGTTTTACCCAGTTATGAAAGAGGCTCCCATTCCCCACAGCTGCCATTCACAGCAGCTAATCCAAACACAGAGCTTTCAGAAAGCAGTTTTGCAGGCTGCTACGTATGTAGACCCACAGACAGGGCTTGTCTGTCCTCCTATGGTGGCTGTGGTTCTGCTATAGAGATGCCAATAGAGAGCATTCAGGCCTCTTTCATTGTCTGACTTCTGCAATCACACCTTACCAGCTCACTTGCCCACTCATTTGCTTACATAATAAATTGGATTTTAATCAGTTCAATCAGTCCTGCACCCATCCCTAATGAACAGGTGCAGCTAATCTAACAATGACTCAGAGAAATGGCGTCTGTAGCACATGTGCGTTTTTCCTCTATCAAGATGGCCACCACAATCAGACACTAGCCTTAAGGTCCACACCATCTTGGTAAGGAACGGAGTTAGTGAACATAGCATCACCACCTGTCTGGAGGCCGGATTTCACCAATAAACGAGGGAGAATACTTTACCCTGCCACATACCTTCCCCTTCAGAGTGGAACCAACCACTGTCCCACCCTCCTTAAAAAAAGAAATCAGTGTGACATGTAACTTACCAGCCTGATGTCTAATCTCAAAAGAGAAGGGTTGCAGCGCCAAGTACCATCTGGTTATTCTGGAGTTAGTGTCCTTCATGGAATGTAGCCACTTGAGCGGGGCATGGTCTGTAACAAGGTTAAAGGCTCTCCCTGTTAAATAATAACAGGAAGCATCCACAGCCCACTTTACTGCCAGGCACTCCTTCTCTATCATGGCGTACCGTGTTTCCCTGGGCAGTAACATACGGCTGATATAAAGGACCGGATGCTCTACTCTGTCTATATCCTGTGACAGAACCGCCCCCAAGCCCAACTGTGAGCCGTCAGTCTGTAAAACAAAAAGTTTGGTGGTCCAGACTGATTAAGGCCGGGGCCTGACTTAAACAAAGGCCCTCTGATTTGCACATGTGAAATCAGTGAGTGCTGTCACCATAGAAAAATCCGGTATAAACCGACGGTAGTAACTGGCCAGTCCCAATGTTGATTTCACCTGCTTTTTAGTTTTGGGAATAGGTGCCTCCACCAGTGCTTGAATTGTTCCTCTAATTGGTCTCAACCTACCGTGACCCAACATAAAACCCAAGTATTTGGCCTCATCCTTTCCAAAAGCGCATTTCCTAAATTTGCCTTGCGTCCAGCCTCCCTTATTGATGTAAGTACCGCCCTCATCCGACAGAGATGAAACTATAAGTTGGAGACAGTGTGGTCCAGTGGTTAAAGTCCAGGGCCTCTAACCAGAAGGTCACCGGTTCAAATCCCATCTCTGCCACTCACTGTGAGACCCTGAGCAAGTCACTTAACCTCCTTGTGCTCCATGGAATATATGGGTTTCATGACTTTCAAAGTTGACACCAAAGGTAGTTTTCTTTGTTGTGTTTTTGTTCGCTTGGTCGCTGATGAATGATTCTCTGGCTTCTAGTGTGGGAATTTCAAAATGAGACGATATTTACAATGCGTGGATTTAAAAAAAAAAAAAAAAAAAAACAACAGCCAGCAGTTCAAAAGACATACAGAGAATATATGGGGAAATTCATAATATTTGTGATGGTGGTCTGCTATGAAAGGAGCTATATAAATAAAGATTGATTGATAAATAGGTGATGTGTCATCACATTGCTTAATTGCAACTTTTTTGTTCATGTAGTCTGAGATTCCGTTCTAGCAGTTATCCATATATTATACTGTATATGTAATTCTCTCAACCTAACATGAACAGCTCAGATAATAATAATAATAATAATAATAATAATAATAATAATAATAATAATAATAATAATAATAATAATAATAATAATACACAGACTTGATCCTCCAGTGTGAAGCGAACCGAAGCTCTCTGTCACAGTACAGCAGGCTCGAGGTTCAGCATTTCCCTTGCTTCAGGGTTACTGAACTCAAACAGGAATAGTGACACAGCCAGAGACAGATAGAGGACAGCAAAGCCTCTTTATCCAGCCATAAGCATTAAAAACACAAGGGAGGCACAGAGAAAACACCAGTAGTCTCTCATGCATCGGTAAGCAATGTTCATCTCCACACGGGCAGCGATTACATAATGAGGCCGGCGCAGACCAGGAGTGGAAGTAACGCAGCACATCATAGCGCAGTCTCAGATCCTAGCGGCCTGCTTTAGTGTGCAGCAGCTGTTAACAGCATGCCAGGTTTGTAGATGGAGAGATAGTGTCTGGCAAGCATGGGGGGGTCATTATCGTCAATGTTATCATTATATTTTCATCAGTTTCTTGTAGAAGGAGCTACAATACCACACCCAGGAAAGATTTCAACATAGAGATCATATGCGGCCCATGCATCAACAAATACAAAAGGAGAAAGAGTTTGTTTTTTCTGTTTTGTTTTCTTTAGTTTGTTTGTTTTTCCTGGACTGTATGGCTGTACACCAGCTCATAATATCCTGAGTCTTTGGGTTTCTCAAAGGCTCTAATGAACCTTGAAAACTAACTTCTCCGAGGAGACAATAGAGGAATGTGGTAGCTGTCTTTGAAGCCTTCGGGTTTTCAGGTTCATATTAATCTGTCCATCACTCACAGTGGATCAGTCAAATCTTGTTCTGTTTCTGAATTCACTGGTGTAAACTCAGGCACATGGTTGAGTGTAATACAGTGCCGTTTATACCACAAACAAGTTGTAAGACAGCATGGTCATGGCTCCCATTTCCATCAGAAAATGGGAGTTTACTATAGTTTATAATGGTTTTCCATGGTTTTTAATATGCTTTATCAGACCTCGCTGAGCTTTTCAATGCTTGACCATGCTTTTTACTGCTGTATGCTTTATTACACTTTGTGATGGGAGGCTTTTATAAGGGTTGCTCCATCATGGCACTACCCTTGCACTTTCGTTATCACTTTTTCATTCATTTACCACTCAGAGCCTGTATTCAATCTCAGAGCGGCTGGGGGGGGGGGCAAAGGTCACATTTCCTTATCAGGTAACAAGTCCTGCTGCTCTGACCGCCAAGGTCATGTTGATGAAGTGAAACAGTTTCTCATCAGCTCCGGGTCAAAGGGGTAAACTGCCCTCTCTCCCTTCAAGTATCAATGTATGTTCCCCCTAGAATAGAGAGCATGAAGAGAAATCTCAACCGACCAGCCCAAGCTGCTCCTGGTACTGCACAAAAATTGCAGTTAGGAGACAGAGAAACTTTTGTTTTGCTTGTTTTGTTTATCTGCAAAGCTATTTATTGTGTGCATGCAACTGGGATTTGTGTTGAAATAACAGCACAATCGCGTTGGTTACAGAATAAAAAACTAAAACAATCACAACAATAATAAAATGACATGGCCGGGTAGATTAAATGGGGCAGTCCTACACAGCTGTGTGGAGTAAGTCAGGCGTTTCATCTAGGAGACTGTTCAATGGGAAAGCACTCAAACACTAGTCATTCCCTGGAAATAATGTGCAGAAACCATCTGTGGGTATTCGCAAAGCCCACGGTGTAATAAAGCTGAATGGGGGACTTTTCCATGCAAGCACAATACCCAGCAAGAGCTCACTGATGACATGAAGAGAGACCAATATCATGATCAGCATGAGCTATATATAGATATACAGTGCCTATAGAAAGTCTACACCCCCTTGAACTTTTTTCACATTTTGTTGTGTCAGTGCCTCAGAGCTTCATGCATTTAAATGAGGATTTTTTCCACTTATCTACACACCATACTCCACACTGTTAAGGGGAAAAAAGTTTTTTTATTGAGAAAAAGATTATATATTAAAAATACTTGGATAAGTCTCCACCCCCCTGAGTTTATACTTGGTGGAAGCACCTTTGGCAGCAATTACAGCTGTGAGTCTGTTGGGATCGGTCTCTACCAAATTTGCACACCTAGATTTGGCAACATTTGACCATTCTTCTTCACAAAACTGTTCAAGCTCTGTAAAGTTCCTTGGGGAGCGTTGATGGACAGCAATCTTCAAGTAATGCCACAGATTTTCGATTGGATTTAGGTCGGGGCTCTGACTGGGCCACTCAAGGACATTTACCTTTTTGTTCCTTAGCCACTCCAGTGTACCTTTGGCTGTGTGCTTTGGGTCGTTGTCATACTGAAAGGTGAACTTCTGACCCAGTTTCAGCTTTCTTGCATAGGGCAGCAGGTTTTCCTCAAGGACTTCTCTGTACTTCGCTCCATTCATTTTCCCTTCTATCCTGACAAGTGCCCTAGTCCCTGCCGATGAGAAACATCCTCATAACATGATGCTGCCACCACCATGCTTCACAGTAGGGATGGTGTTCTTTGGGTGATGCTCTGTGTTGGGTTTGTGCCAAACATAACTCTTTGAATTTAGGCCAAAAAATTCCATTTTAGTTTCGTCAGACCACAAAACTTTTTGCCACATGGCTACAGAATCTCCTGAGTGTTTTTTTGCATACTTCAAATGGGATTCAAGGTGGGCTTTCTTGAGTAAAATACAGGCCAGATTTGTGGAGTGCTTGGGATATTGTTGTCACATGCACACCTTGACCAGTCTTGGCCAAGTCTGTAGCTCTTGCAAAGATGCCATTGACTTCTTGGTAGCCTCTCTGATCAGTCTCCTTCTTGCTCTGTCATTTAGTTTGGAGGGACGGCCTGATCTAGGCAGGGTCTTGGTGGTGCCATACACCTTCCACTTCTTAATAATTGTCTTGACCGTGCTCCAAGGGATATTCAAGGGCTTTGATATTTTTTTATACCCATCCCCTGATCTGTGCCTTTCAACAACTTTGTCCCGGAGTTCTTTTGAAAGCTCTTGGTGCTCATGGTTGAGTCTTTTCTTTGAAATGCACTACCCAGCAGAGGGAACTTACAGGAACTGCTGAATTTATCCTGAAATCATGCAAATCACTACAATTTAACACAGGTGGAGGCCACTTAACTTGGTGTGTGATTTTGAAGGTGATTGGTTACACCTGAGCTAATTTAGGATTGCTATTACAAGGGGGTGGACACTTATCCAACCAAGTTATTTCAGTTTGTATTTTTAATTAATTTTCTACAAATTTCTAGAATATTTTTTTCACTTGGAAGCTGTGGGGTAGGATGTGTAGATCAATGAAAAAAAAGCTATTTTAATGCATTTTAATTCCAATCTATAATGCAACAAAAGGTGAACATTTTGAACATCTCACTTTGAACACTTACATTAGAAAATGATTTGTATTGCAACACAGGTTACCATGCTTTAATTAGGCATTGTAAACCACCTCTAAAAAGGCAAGATCTGTGATTTATATATTTTATACAACTACCTGCATGCAAACCTCAGGGTGTGAGAATTTCCATTTCCAATCAGTAATCAGTGATATAGAAACAATAGGCACTCGTGTGAAAATGTTAGTCCACTTTGTGCTTTAATTAGGCATCTTAAACAACTTATAAAAAGTCTCCTGCATTTTACCATTTGTGGCTCTGTGTTCCCTTTCTCTTTCTCTTTTAAATTAAGATTGTCTGTTACAGTGGTTTGATTTCATATACATTTAAAACATGAAATATAACTATTGTGAAAGGCTGAAAAGCTACTCAAGTCTTATACCAATAGTACTGGAGAATGTGTAAGAAAATAAAATGGAATCTCTCCCTGTATTTTATGTGATAGAAACTTTCAGTGTTATTTGTCAGGATTAAGAAGTCATTCTTTTTGTTTAAACACTTGATCAGCACTGCCTGCTGAGATCATCGCGCTTTCCAAATATTTAGACAACCTTCTTCCCTGTCTGCATAAATCAGCCTACAAGAGGGAATTCACATCACTGTGGAGAGATGCCAGTGTTTGAGGAAGCTCACGCTCACGATGAAGCGGTGGCACGCTGAATAAGACAAGGAGAACAACAGGGTGTGATACCTATTCATACAGAACAGTGCTTTATTTGTTCTTAGCAAGTGCTGTAGACATGTGATTGATTGATTAGCTGATGCCCTCTCCAGTATGATTGGAAGAGTCCCTACCGGAGCTCCCAGCACGGCTGCACAGGGCTGGTTTGGGGCTCTGGATCCAGCACGGCTGCATAGGGCTGGGGCTCTGGATCCAGCACGGCGGCACAGGGCTGGTTTGGGGCTCTGGATCCAGCACGGCTGCACAGGGCTGGTTTGGGGCTCTGGATCCAGCACGGCTGCATAGGGCTGGAGCTCTGGATCCAGCACGGCTTCACAGGGCTGGTTTAGGGCTCTGGATCCAGCATGGCTGCACAGGGCTGGTTTGGGGCTCTGGATCCAGCACGGCTGCACGGGGCTGGTTTGGGGCTCTGGATCCAGCACGGCTGCACAGGGCTGGTTAGTTTACCCTGGTTTGCCATGTTTATTAATGTGCTTTACCATACCTTGCTATTCTTTATTATTATTATTATTATTATTATTATTATTATTATTATTATTATTATTTGTTTATTTAGCAGACGCCTTTATCCAAGGCGACTTACAGAGACTAGGGTGTGTGAACTATGCATCAGCTGCAGAGTCACTTACAACTACGTCTCACCCGAAAGACGGAGCACAAGGAGGTTAAGTGACTTGCTCAGGGTCACACAATGATTCAGTGGCTGAGGTGGGATTTGAACCGGGGACCTCCTGGTTACAAGCCCGTTTCTTTAACCACTGGACCACACAGCCTCTTTACAATGCTTTACCCTGTTTTCACTGTGCATTATTACAATTTGCTGTGCTTTTAATGTAGTAAACTTTTATAGGGGTATACAGTACATACTGACTTGAGTTTAGGCTTATTGTGTACAGTATTTTTCAGCAAGGTATTCCCATAGAGATTCCAGCAACATCGGTAACGTCTTTCTTATATATCCATTGTATTTGAATGCATCGCTCTTTTCTGAGGAATGTTTTGAAAACATTGGTATTACAGCAAACAGGAGCACTGCTATTAACTGCAGTGCCAGAGAAAAAGAGAAAGGTAGTGCGGTACTTTCTTCTTTTAACATCACTAAAAACAAGGCATATACAGATGGAAGAGGTACATGATAGATGTGGGTTACCAGTTTTAGGACGTCAGTGCCAGTAAGAATCTGTCACAGTTTAGCACTAACACTGAAAGTATGCTGCTGCTCAGCGAGGGTGGGTGTGTGTGCTGCTGGCACTGCTGCTCAGCGAGGGTGGGTGTGTGTGCTGCTGGCGCTGCTGCTCAGCGAGGGTGGGTGTGTGTGCTGCTGGCGCTGCTGCTCAGCGAGGGTGGGTGTGTGTGCTGCTGGCGCTGCTGCTCAGCGAGGGTGGGTGTGTGTGCTGCTGGCGCTGCTGCTCAGCAAGGGTGGGTGTGTGTGCTGCTGGCGCTGCTGCTCAGCGAGGGTGGGTATGTGTGCTGCTGGCACTGCTGCTCAGCGAGGGTGGGTATGTGTGCTGCTGGCACTGCTGCTCAGCGAGGGTGGGTGTGTGTGCTGCTGGCACTACTGCTCAGCGAGGGTGGGTGTGTGTGCTGCTGGCACTGCTGCTCAGCGAGGGTGGGTGTGTGTGCTGCTGGCACTGCTGCTCAGCGAGGGTGGGTGTGTGTGCTGCTGGCACTGCTGCTTCAGGATTTATTCAAGTAATGATGAATGCTTATTTTTAAAAGAGGTTTTATTTTCAGTGATAATTCCATGACTTCAGTCATGCAGAAACACAGCTCCCGGACACATTTGTAATTAAACGCTTGTTTCATAGGTGCTGCTAAAAAAAGATCTACTATGAATACTATAATTATTATTATTACAGAAGTGTCATTTTAATACAGCTGAAAGAGCAGCAGGAAAGAGGGTGTAGAAATAGTTATTCAAACGTACAAAAAAATATTCTCACAGGGAAACTAAATGCTTTAATGGAAAAAGGAATTAAGTTCAGAACGAAACAATGTGTTAAAGTAAACAGTGTTGCTGGGAGAGGTAAAAACATTTTTAAAAGGTTGATCAAACCTTAGACAACTTTGTCCAGAATACTGCCCTTATTTATTGTTCTTGGAAGATATTGACCCAATTCCCTCTGCCTTTCTCCTGAAAACACATGAATTAAAAACTGGAAATCCTGATTCACTTTCATAAGTTATTGTTTTTAGGTTCTACTAATCCCAATTAGTACAATTGGTACTTGTGACCATAATTCTATCCCTGTTCCTCTCCAAGCCTCTTCACATTGTGAAATAAGAAGCTGCTTCAAGCAATTCTATTTCTGCTCATAACCCTGAACCTACCCCTGTCCAGGCCTCTACATTCTCTAAGAATGTACCAGTCTCAGTGTATGAATCAGGGGGGCTGTGGAGTCCTGTGGGATGAGGTTACTGCTCACAATGACTGCCCATCCAGATTGTAAATCAGACTGGCAGAACGAATCCTAATTTATAGATCACATCACTCATAGTGGATATGACGGCACTGTGGGCCCAGTCCATGAAAATGGAATGTTTGTAACACTGGACATGAAATCACAAAAATGATGTGGTGGTAATTAAATATAAAAAAATAATAATTTATGAATTGCAAATTTCAATAAGACAACCAGGCATGAAACCTTGGTCAAAGTTACAAACTTACTGACACATGGTAAAAAAATAAAAATAAATAAGAAATAAAATAAATTAAGAGTGAGCATAAGTTTGATATTAAAATGCGGTTCTGTTTTGCCCTCTGATATGTCCTTGTCTTGTCTTGTAGCGTTGTGATTCAAAAATAAAGAGAAGGCTTTTTATTTTCTCTCCAGCGGCATCTCCCAGCTCTCACTTCAACACCTGACAGGATTTGTTTGAAAAGTTGGCAGTTTTAGCAGGTCACTAACAGATGAGCACATTAGCATAGCAGCCTTGAAGTGCACTGCAGGGGCTATTACCGTCCACTGACAGCCACGCGCGGCATGATCCCTGGGATCTGACAGCCACGCGCGGCATGATCCCTGGGATCTGACAGACACGCGCGGCATGATCCCCGGGATCTGACAGACATGCGCGGCATGATCCCTGGGATCTGACAGACACGCGCAGCATGATCCCTGGGATCTGACAGCCATGCGCGGCACGTTCCCTGGGATTTGACAACAACACGCGCGGCATGTTCCCTGGGATCTCACAACAACACACGCGGCATGTTCCCTGGGATCTCACAGCAACACACGCGGCATGTTCCCTGGGATCCGACAGACACACGTGGCATGTTCCCTGGGATCTCACAACAACTCGCGTGGCATATTCCCTGGGATCTCACAACAACACACGCGGCATGTTCCCTGGGATCTCACAACAACACACGCGGCATGTTCCCTGGGATCTCACAACAACACACGCGGCATGTTCCCTGGGATCCAGTTTCATGTTCCTGTCTGGTGCTTCGTCACACTGCCATGGACAACATGTTTCTTTTGACAATGACTGTCGGGATACAGTTTCATCCAGGATGAGGTTATGATGGATCGAGGATGATGGCGATACCTGGAGGGAGGGCTTTATGACAAGTAGGCCTGCTGGAGACTACTGAAGCAAATTTGTTTAAGAAGTTTTTTTTTGTTTTGTTTTGTTTCTTTGTGACATGCAGTTCTCTAGAAAGGACCACAGGAAAGAGGGTGTGACCAGGTCTTACGTCACTTGCATGGATAGCCGCTGTTTACAAACTACAGAGAGACAACTGGGGGTGGATTTGAAAACGCCGGCACAGGCGCGCAGGTTTTATTCACAAACAAACAGAAAACGAAAGTAAAGGTGGTCATGTGACGTTACCAGCCATGGTAACGCACAGAGGACACATACAGCAAGCTGTACAAAAGGCAAAATAAAACACAGTACAAAAACTACAAATAAAAGGTGCCCCAGAGGGCGAGCGCTAGCCTTAAAACGAGGCGTCCCGCTCCAGGAACCGGCTACACTACGTAACCCTCGCTATACATCACATGGGATCACAATCCCCTAACTAGCCTACTCATGAGCCGGTATTCATACAATGACTCCTGCTGCTTCATACGGCCTTGGCTGGGCATTGCCTTCACAAGCACCGCTTGCAGTCTCAGGGTTGCGTAGCTGTCGTTCCTGCAGTGCGGACCCTCTCCTCCCGAGTATACGCCGCTCCCCTCTGGCAATGGCGTTGCAGTCGCCTTGAACCATCTCCCGCGGATGCTTTTGAACTGACAGACACTCAATCAAGACCTGCCCATCTGCTGATTGAGGTCCAGCACAGCCAATCACTTGCTGCCCTTCCCCTCAACTAAGCCTAGCAGGCAGCAAGTCTCAATCGAGCGCCCGTCTGTAAAACAATAATTCAATTAAACAAATCAACTCCAAAACGACATACAATAAGACCCATTTCCCCATACAAATGATATCAACACTAAATACACACGTGCAGGGCAATCGCCCTGCTACAGAGGGTAAAGAAATATTTGCCATAAAAGTGATTCCAATTACAAACTAAGACGTCAGAATGGAGCGTGTTCCTATAAACCCTTGGAACTGTGCTGGGGTGTGGTAATTGAAACAGTTTTTCAGACTGTCTACTTGTGAACTTGTTATAGATTTGTATATGATGCATTGTTTATGAATCACTCTGTATAGTTACTGTGGGTTACCTTAGCCACAGTGCAATAGTTCCCAGGTGTGATAATTGCACTACCAATCTAGGAGATAGTCACTGTTCACCACTAACCCTGTTGTAGGGCTGGGACTCTTGTATGCTTCTCTGTGTTCAATGCCTGCCAGTACATTTTCTACAGGATTAATCAGTGAGACTCCTGTTAAAAAGGGCCTGGCTTCACCGCTGAGCAGCCTGCTGTGCCATTGTAGATGAAGGATCCATTCAAGTGGAATCTTCCTCTTGGAGGCAATTATTAGGGCAGGCAACATTCAAATGTTGTTTTTCATTTGCTTTTTAAAGTGCAAATGGCCTTTTAATGTGTGAATTGCAATTTCCTTTCGCTAAGATCAAAAACTCTTCATTCATTCCACCTCCCCTTGCCTCCTGTGCCGGGTCTGTAATTATAGCCTAGAATGCCATAACATGCAGGAGCAGTAAGATAATCAGCAATTATGAATGGAAACATTGCAATTTAAAAGCTGTATTCCTGATTACACCCTAATGTTCTGTGTCAGGCTATACTACACCTGAGCCCTAATGTTCTGTGTCAGGCTATACTACACCTGAGCCCTAATGTTCTGTATCAGGCTATACTACACCTGAGCCCTAATGTTCTGTATCAGGCTATACTACACCTGAGCCCTAATGTTCTGTATCAGGCTATACTACACCTGAGCCCTAATGTTCTGTATCAGGCTATACTACCCCTGAGCCTCGCTTAGCCTCGCTCTTTCATTAGGAACAGTGTGATCTTGTTAAATTGCTAAATTGAGATGTTATTCTTCTTGTCATCTTCACACAGGCAACCTGCTGGGGCATGCGATTGAGGGGATGGTAACATTCTCTTTATTAACGTATTCTTCTTATTCTTATTATTCCATGCAGAACTTCAGAGTGTCAGAATGGAGCGTGCTCATATAAACCCTTGGAACTGTGCTGGGGTGTGGTAATTGAAACGGTTTCTGAGAGGGTCATCTTTATTTATAAGCAAGGTCGGGTTAGGGTTAGGGTTAGGGTTAGGGTTAGGAAAGGGTTAGGGTTAGGAAAGGGATGCTCACATGCCTGAGGTAAGGATGCATTTACTGCACACGAGTGAATAAGTGTAGCTCAGAACATGAGAGATAGAGTAAAACACATACTATACTAACCCATCAAGAAGATGAGGTTCTGTTAAAGTGCGGTCCAGTCTTAACTTAGGAGGCTGAGTGGTCCAGTGGTTAAAGAAAAGGGCTTGCAACCAGGAGGTCCCCGGTTCAAATCCTACCTCAGCCACTGACTCATTGTGTGACCCTGAGCAAGTCACTTAACCTCCTTGTGCTCTGTCTTTCGGGTGAGACGTAATTGTAAGTGACTCTGCAGCTGATGCATAGTTCACACACCCGAGTCTCTGTAAGTCGCCTTGGATAAAGGCGTCTGCTAAATAAGCAAATAATAATAACTTCAGCCACATTCAATGCCCTAACATGCTGCATTGTACACGTGCACCACAGAATACCAGTGCAAGACATTTCAGTCATCAGCCATTGCTGCGCTTCAACATCAGGCAATGTCTTTGTTGGGAGACTTTATTTTTTTAAAAAGTCTCACATATTAGAAGACAGACAAATCTGTGACCTTTGTATAGGGACTCATTTAGATGCAATGAACTGTGGGATCACAGAGAGCTGCTACAACTTAAACATGGTTAAATGACGTACAAGTGACAATGCACTCCCACTGAAACATTCATTCCAATTCCAAAGCACAGACCCACGGCAGGCTGCACTCAAGTGATGGCTGCTCCTGGACTGAAATAGCAGCAACAGGTATTTAGTGTCACAGTGCAGTCAGCAGCATGATCAAGGCTGTGCCCCTGAGAGCAGAGATACGTTTCACTGGTATTGCTTTCACCAGGCAGACAGGCTGGTCGCTGTTCAGAGTGTCAGTCATCCACAGTAACCTGGAATTCTGCCCTTATAGTTGCACTTAATATACAGTAAAAGGTATTTAAAGCTCACCTCCCAGACTCAACAGATAAAGCAAGCGTGCTTATCTGCGACTTCTCAGAATAAACTCCAAGGACTAAATACAAAAACAATGAAATGACACTGAACTTGAGAGCACTGACAATATCCTGCAAAATAAGAAATTATTATTATTATTATTATTATTATTATTATTATTATTATTATTATTATTATTATTATTATTATTATTATTAATATTATTATTATTATTATCAATAATAATAATAATAATAATAATAATAATAATAATAATAATAATAATAATAATAATAATAATAATAATAAAACAGAGTAAAATTATGGAAAAAGTGGAGAAACTGTTTGGTGAATGAGGCCTCTAATTTAGATTTAACATTGATCACCACTACCATGAAAGCTGGGGCTAAACTAAATGTCATGTATTCAAAGTTTTTCTTAAACCAACTTTTGCTGAGAAAACACACATACACACACACACACACACACACACACACTGAAACTGAGAATATGACAGTGTAACAAAGGAAAAAGGGGGGCTGACCAGGCAGCAAAAGAGGGTGAGGCTGGAGGATCAGGGGGCACTGACCGGGCAGCGGGAGAGGGGCAGGCTGGAGGATCAGGGGCTGACCGGGCAGAGGGAGAGGGACAGGCTGGAGGATCAGGGGCTGACCGGGCAGAGGGAGAGGGACAGGCTGGAGGATCAGGGGCTGACCGGGCAGTGGGAGAGCGGCAGGCTGGAGGATCAAGAGCTGACTGGGCAGCGGGAGAGGGGCAGGCTGGAGGATCAGGGGGCACTGACTGGGCAATGGGAGACGGGTGTGTGTGTGTGTGTGTGTGTGTGTGTGGAGGATCAGGGGGCACTGACCGGGCAGGATGTAATAGATTCACCTCAGGCTTCCCGAGAGGATGAGCGACTGAGATCAGAGGGAAACAGAACAGGTAATGTGTCAGTGCCGATTGATGGGGCCATTGTCACAGGGAGTCAGCCTTGGGAATCCTTGCAACATCCCCTTCCACACAGAGCCTCACTTACTGTATCCACACAAGGACAATACAAAAAGGAAAAAACAAAAAACAGGAAACTTCTGTGAAAACTAGTACCGTGATTTTACAGTCATATATTAGTTATATATTTTCACATGGTGTGGTGCTTGAATATTGCTGCTTATGTAACAGGGCAGAGGCTGGGGGCAAACCGGCGACCACTCACTCTTGAATCTATTGTGATCTTGGCAGAGTAAGAGGGGGGGGGGGTGTGAGGGAAATGAGCAAGAACATCCAGCGAAACAAAACAAAATCTCTTTGGTATCAATCCATGAAAACGCAGTGTTTCATTGCTGCAGTATTAACGTAACATTATTCAGCAGGTTTCATTCGACTTTATGAAGCAAAATGAGTTAATGAGTTGTGTTTATTGTCACTTCTGCCTGTGTGCACGTGGCTGGCCTTGCAGTTCGCACTAGCCCTGCACCCAGTCCTGGGTTTCATAGCTTCAATGAAGCGATAAGGAGCTGGGAGTTTTTCATTCTTATAGGTACGTGTTTCAGGTTAGTCAGTGGCACTGTTTTGCCGCAGGGGCTGGAGGATTGAAACATGCAAATTAGTGATTGTCTAATTTAACTGATGACTTTAATCGGCCACACATGTAATTCATTTAAAATAGTAAGAGAAAAGGAACTCATACAGTAGCCACAAATGATAAAATGTATGAGAGTTTTTAGAAGTTGTTTAAGATGTCTAATTAAAACACAAAGTGGTCTAACATTTTCACACGAGTGCCTATTGTTTCTATATCACTGATTACCAGGGATCCTAGTTTTCCGCAATAAAAAAAAGAAATTATCAGATGAAAAAAAAAAAAAATCTACGTTATTCTGCAATTCAAATAAAAGGCTAAAATGGAGTGCACCCCCCCACCCCCCATCACATTATTAGATACACAAACAGTACTATTGAATAACAGTGAGTTCCCTTTCAATTAGTAGTTGAAAATACTTATGCCTATGCCTGTTTGTCAGGTATTTGCTGAGCACTTTATATCAAAGCTGCTGATAGGCCCCACCGTGGAGTGACATCCTCAGTCCCGCCTAATAAATAGTCACTGCATGGAGACTTCAGTCTCTTGCCTTTCACGAACAGGTAGGTAGGGTGAGTATAACACCCAGTTGTGCGATTGACTCTCTTTAAGAGCTCTTCCTATCGAGTTTTTCTGTAGTTCCCTTGCAATTTTATTGCTGGAAGTAGTCTTGCCACATCCCCGGAATCAGAAACTCGCCAGCTGAAGGCTGTGCTGACGCTATGCAACTTAACGTTTCGTTAAAAAAATAAATAAATATATATATCTTCAACAGCCTATTTCGTGTAGCGATCGTAGTCTGCTTTTCTAACCTTGTAGCTTGCTACGTGTGTTTTTCTATAATTCAAGTTTTCCATGCTGCCATTCGGTCTCTCCTTAGCACCCCCCCCCCCCCCCCACACACACACACACACACATTTTCAAAGTGCATGGACGCCATCATAGCTCCCTAGGGGTCAGAGTGATGAACTACCTGGACGACTGGTTAATTTGTTCCCAGTCCCAGGAAGGAGCAGTGGCCCACACAACGATTGTGACGGAGCATCTGTCGAGGCTGGGTCTCACCCTCAACGATTTTAAAAGCCAATTAATACCGGTGCAGAGTGAGGTCTACTTGGGTCTCCAGCTAGATTCCCTCATGATGCAAGCCTACCTGTTGGACGACAGAGAAGTTGCCATCAAGGCCGGATTAAGTTTAATGGGGGCCCAGGGCTGTTATCGTTTTGGGGGGCCCTCTTTCCATAATAATTTGCTTCCCTTTACTGTTTTACTACCATCACACTTGATTAACATTAATGTCAAATTATTCAGTCTTAGATGATCCATATTTGACCTGATTCAATGATAGGAAATACAAACTGCAGACTCTTGTCGTGGAAACGTGTTGTCCTTATCTCTTACGAATATGTATTATATGTGTATAATAGTGTGACAGGATGACTGTGCGGTGACGTCAGGCAGAAGCAGGAACTAAAGCACTGACACCAGGCACTGCAGTTTCAAAAGGAAGACGCGGCTGGCCATCATTTTTATTAAGCAACACAATAATAAAATAAAAGGTTTAAACAAAAACACACAGTGCTCACAGAGCAAAAATAAAAGGTTTAAATAAAAACACACAGTGCTCACAGAGCAAAAATAAAAGGTTGCCTTCACTGTTCCTGTGTGGTTTTTTTTTAAGCTTCGTTTTTCTCTTTCTCTCTCTCCTCACTCTCTACGCTCCTCTCGTACACCCAGCGAGAGTGCAGAGAGCTGCCGGTTTATATATCGTGGCCAAGGGGTTTAACTAGCTGGCAATTAATCTATTACCCCTCGGCCACAATCTGCACAAGTTTCCTAACTACTGTGGATGGGGCTTCCCATCCACGCTACTTAATACAACAATGCGGCTACGCCATCATTTAAATACGTTTCTAAATAAATACAAAAATAACAATACATTTTTAAAGAAATACAAATAAACACACGGCGCCTCGCTGTCATATAAATACAATACTAAATCATAATAAACAAATACAAAATAACACAGGGGCGGAGGGGGACCCTGTTCTAAAATAAAATAAACAAATCAATGTACAGGGCTGCTCGCCCTGTTCCAAATAGGTTTGTAGTAAATATATATGCAGTCAAAAATGTTTAGCTAATAATACAAGGATAGTACACAGAGCTATCTTATGTAATGTTGTTTTTTGTTATTATTATTTGTGTTACGCTACAGCTTTTCTTTTATTTTGGAGGGGGGGGGGGGGGTAATCAAATGAGGCAGGCTGTGTTTTAAGACAACCTAAAAACTTCATGGAAACCCAGTTTAAGAAAGCTATAAGATATCAGTAAGTCATGCAAGGCCAAATTGGAACTCAGGCACAAACATAACCTCCTGTATTTTAGAATGAGAATTTCTCAGTCTAAAAGAAAACTATTTTTCCATGGAGATTGTCCCACTGTAATCCATATAAACCTAGGTCGTTTCCTCCTGTTGATTTCTCTCCAATGTATTTTCCAAAGTACTGGTACCTCCACATACACTTGTTGATATTGTATTAAAATAGCGTGTCAGCGTTGGTGTTTTGTTTAACTTATCTTCCTCGCAATGCCACTGTCCTACGCGTTTTGTTTCTGCTTTTCAGCGTCGCTCTCATACTTCCTAGGTGCTGCTTTGTAAGATCTGGTTCTGATCTGCATCACGTTCGCGCCGCAGCACGCCTGATAAAAGTGGCACATGACTCGATCGCAGGTCATATGATCAGCCAGTCCCTGCTCCTCCAACGCAATACGGCTTGGTTAAACAGACCTGCTGTTCTGATCCATAGAGTCACACGTTACTTATTCATTTTATAGATATAGTATTATAAATTATATATATATATATATATATATATATATATATATATATATATATATATATATATATATATATATATATATATATATATTGGGGAGTCCCTGGGCTGCAGCCCCTAAAGCCCCTGCGTTAATCCGGCCCTGGTTTACATTCGCAACTGTTTGGCCCTGTTTCAACAAAGGTCCACAGTACAATTGGTGTTGTGTCAAAAATTACTGGGTCTGATGCCCGCACCTTCGTCAGCCATCCAACTGGGGTTACTCCACATGCGCCCGCTTCAAGAGTGGCTCAATGCCTTTCGGCTACACCCCAAGCACGGCAGACACTGTCGGAAATGTTAGAAAGCGCTACGCTAGTGGAGGCAAACCCCTCACCTGAGTGAAGGTGTAAGGATGGGAGTGATTTACAACTGTCAAGTGGTGACGACAGACGAATCCAACTTGGGTTGGGGGGGCGGTCTGGGCAGACAGAGGAGTTTGCGGATCCTTGTCAGGTCGCTGGACATCCCTGCACATGAACGCGCTAGAGCTGAAAGCGGTTCACCTCGCTCTGCAACATTTCCTCCCTGTGCTCCGCAACCAACATGTCCTTGTCCACACGGACAACGTGTCAGTAGTTGCGTACCTGAACCATCAGGGGGTTACACAGCATAGCCTTCCTGTCCCTCCGGGCTGTACACCTCCCGGGAGTGGTGAACTGGGCAGCGGACCTCCTCTTCAAGGAGGGTCCTCACCCGTCAGAATGGCGACTGCACTTCGGAGAAGCCCAGGTCGATCTCTTTGCCACGGATGAGACAACCCATTGCCCCCAGTGGTTCTCCCTCCGCAACTGCGGACGTCCACTAGGCGCACGAATGGCCCAAAGTGCTTTTGTATGCTTTCACGCCTATACCGCTGCTCCCTGTCTTCCTTGAAAAGGTCAGGAGAGACGAGATGACAGTTCTCCTGGTGGCCCCCAGATGACCCAGAAGAATTTGGTTTTCAAACCTCTGCCAGTTGCTGCGAGGCCAGCCCTGGGAGATCCGGCTGTGCATTGGATCTCCTCAGCCATGCGAAAGTGCCCTCTGGCACCCAGAACCAGGCAGTCTCCAGTCATATCTGCATGCCATTTTCCCATTGACTCAGTATCCCCAGGCACTCATATACTGGCGATCCGTTTTCAGTAGGGTGCTTGGCGGTTAAATCCTCCTATAAAGGACGTCCTCCCCGAATGGAGTCTAGACGTGATACTGGAGGCTCTCACTAAGGCCCCATTTGAGCCCATAGAGCTGAAATCTCTCTCTATGAAGACAGCCTTTCTGTTAGCTATCACCTCCGCTAAGCGGGTCAGTGAGCTACAGGCACTGTCCGTGCACAGTTCCTGTATGCGTATTTGGGACAATGGAAACAGGGTGTTGTTGCACATGAACGCTGCTTTCCTCCCCAAGGTGCTTTCCATCCCCCTCCCTTTGCGGAGGAGACAGATAGGAGATTAAATTCCTTCTGCCCGGTTCGTGTATTGAGATGCTATATGAATAAAACGAGAGCACTGCGTCAGTCTGACCAGCTCTTCGTCTTTCATGGTAAACAAACCCGAAGTCAAGCCCTCTCTAAACAGCGACTGTCCCATTGGATTGTGGATACGGATTTGACTGCGTATACTAATGCCGGCCTACCCCCACCTGGGAGGAGGGCAGCACACTCAGCCAGAGGTGTGACTACGTCATGGGCCTTCTTTCGAGGTGCCTCATTGACCGATGTTTGTACTGCGGCTAGCTGGACTACCCCGCATACATTTACCAGGTTCTACTGACTTAATGTTGTAGATTCCTCTATGCCTTCAATAGGCATCAGGGTCCTTGAGGTTGCACGCTTACACCACCAACACTAGATGGCGATAGTGAGATGTCCCTCATATGCTGTCTGCTCATTCTCCCTTGCAATGGCTTTGGTATACTTTCCCAAAAGTATTGTTTGGCGGTTATCTTCGAATTGAAAGGGAGCGATAGGTTACCGATGTAACCCCGGTTCCCTAAAAGAGAACATAAGAACATAAGAAAGTTTACAAACGAGAGGAGGCCATTCAGCCCATCTTGCTCGTTTGGTTGTTAGTAGCTTATTGATCCCAGAATCTCATCAAGCAGCTTCTTGAAGGATCCCAGGGTGTCGGCTTCAACAACATTACTGGGGAGTTGGTTCCAGACCCTCACAATTCTCTGTGTAAAAAAGTGCCTCCTATTTTTGTTCTGAATGCCCCTTTATTTAATCTCCAGTTGTGACCCCTGGTCCTTGTTTCTTTTTTCAGGTCAGTATTGGTACACTTTCAAATTCAAAGGAAGTCACAATCAATAATGTAAACAAACGTACCATTTTACGTCTGTGTACTAATAATAAAAAACAAAAAATAGTATTTATATTAGTTTATCTCGAGTTAGTCTTTGTCACCTGGATGGCTATTGCCAAACTCATTGACCCGATTTTTCAGCATTTTCGGCATCTTTAAACAGCTTGTTCAGTAGGAACATCACACTGGATACTGAAGTAAACTGCAGCTAAGTTTCAGCATGAATGTGACACTGACAGTGCACCTCGTTCACCAGAAGCAGTTTTATTGAACAAGTTTACTAAATTTAAAGCAATACAGCATGTGTTGATGATTATATGTGATAAATGTATTGATTTGGTTAGAAACAAACAAAAAAAAGCCTTGCATGTTTTTTGCAAATGTAAAACAAAAAATCTTTGACAGCATAGAAAATCTGTGTTTTTCTGCTTTATTCCGTCGCAAATGGATTCCTAGGATCCCTGCTGATTACTGACTGGAAATTGAAATTCTCACACCCAGAGGTTTTCATGCAGGTAGGTATAAAAAGGATATAAATGACAAATCTTGAGGTGTTTTAATAAATATGGTATCAGCAGCAATTACAGCCTTCTCGATGCATGTCAGAGTGCTTTTAATCAGTGTTAAAAGCCTTTAATCAATGTGGTGTTGCTACCAGTGTTAACTCACAAGCTGTTCTGCCCCTGGCACTGTACATGATTGGACCTGAAGCTTTCCTCACCCTGCTGCTGGATGTACCAGGAACAACATCAAAGGGAAAAACAAACCCTGCTCTTTTAGTTGTTAAAGCTACCCGTTATCCTGTTCAATTTCTCTCTGAAATACTTTTTCCCTCCTGTGAGCTGGTGCGGCTTGCAACAGAGCTCAATAAGGGTAAAAGATAACATGGTGCTTACGCATGGTAACAAGCATAGTATAATGTGTTAAAGCATGGCCAATCACAGATACCTGGTAGAAGCTTGGTTAAAGCATAGTAAACTGCAAAAATACCATGCCAGCATGCCATGGTAAACTCAGAAATACTGTGCCAGCATGCCATGGTAAACTGAAAAGATACTGTGCCAGCATGTCATGGTAAACTCAAAAATACTGTGCCAGCATGTCATGGTAAACTGAAAAGATACTGTGCCAGCATGCCATGGTAAACTGAAAAAATACTGTGCCAGCATGCCATGGTAAACTGAAAAAATACTGTGCCAGCATGTCATGGTAAACTGAAAAAAGGATTGTTTTACTCCCCCACAAACTGTGTTTTGTTATACTGGATACAGTTTTACAGGAAGCAACTTGGCTGATATTTTAACCATAGACTTATAAGACAACAGCCTTCTTAAATATGTCATAGTACAGGGCACTTGAGCTGTAATTTAATGTTAAATGCCCCTGAATCCATTACCACCCATTCCGCTTCTTCTTATCTGCTCTCCGAGTCCACACAGCATTGAGAAGTTCCAGCTGTTCCAGGGGCATTCTGCACAAGGCGGTCTGTGGGGACGATGCACAGCACAGTGGGTCTGTCTCTCCCTCTTCTCAGAGGGGTCTGTGGGGACGATGCACAGCACAGTGGGTCTGTCTCTCCCTCTTCTCAGAGGGGTCTGTGGGAACGATGCACAGCACAGTGGGTCTGTCTCTCCATCTTCTCAGAGGGGTATGTGGGGACGATGCACAGCACAGTGGGTCTGTCTCTCCCTCTTCTCAGAGGGGTCTGTGGGGACGATGCACAGCACAGTGGGTCTGTCTCTCCCTCTTCTCAGAGGGGTCTGTGGGGACGATGCACAGCACAGTGGGTCTGTCTCTCCCTCTTCTCAGAGGGGTCTGTGGGAACGATGCACAGCACAGTGGGCCTGCTTGCCTCCCTCTTCTCTCCTGCTTTCTTTTTGTATAAGAAGTCCACCTCTGAGCAGCACTACCCAGCAGTATACGTTATTTTTAAATTTATATCTTTATAACAGTTCCCCACAGTAAAAACATTGCAAAGTGTAATAAAATACAATGAAAGCATGTTAAAAGGCATAGGTGAGCATTGTAAAGCACAGAGAGGTTTGGTAATGCATATTAATAAGCATGGCAAACCAGGGTATACTATGGTAAATGCATAGTACAGTATAATCATGGGAAGACTGCAAAAATGCCATGCAGAAAATACAGTGTTAACTTGTATAAGGGGTACGAGAAGTTACCGTACATAATAAAGTAAAGCAGAGCATCGTACTCAGGTAAAGTGCAGAGAGGAGACTCAGTATAGCATCGTACTCAGGTAAAGTGCAGAGAGGAGACTCAGTATAGCATCGTACTCAGGTAAAGTGCAGAGAGGAGACTCAGTATAGCATCGTACTCAGGTAAAGTGCAGAGAGGAGACTCAGTATAGCATCGTACTCAGGTAAAGTGCAGAGGAGACTCAGTATAGCATCGTACTCAGGTAAAGTGCAGAGAGGAGACTCAGTATAGCATCGTACTCAGGTAAAGTGCAGAGGAGACTCAGTATAGCATCTTACTCACGTAAAGTGCAGAGAGGAGACTCAGTATAGCATCGTACTCAGGTAAAGTGCAGAGAGGAGACTCAGTATAGCATCGTACTCAGGTAAAGTGCAGAGGAGACTCAGTATAGCATCGTACTCAGGTAAAGTGCAGAGGAGACTCAGTATAGCATCGTACTCAGGTAAAGTGCAGAGAGGGGACTCAGTATAGCATCGTACTCAGGTAAAGTGCAGGGAGTGGGTAAGTGCTTGCTGATAATAATATATTTTTGTACTGTAGAACAATAATCTTTTTGCAGTGCTTGTGTGTGAACTGTTTCACAACTTTCATTTACATGCAATTTGCTCTTACACCAAGACGAGACTCCAGGATGTAAACTGAATTAATTCTCTGTGTGTGCAGAGCAGAGCTGGAATAGAGCCAGAGGTGGGAAAAGATATACAACACTGCCATCTGGTGGCAATTTAGCAGAAGATTACAAAAACGTATATATTTTCCTCTGCCTTTACCTTCTTGTGATGTTTGCAATCATTGCGAGTGGTTCTTATTGCAGTTTCTGATATGGCTGTGTGTTAGGGAGGCACAAGACAGCACTATAAAGACACCTTAAGCACGGAAACCTTAAGCACTTTGACAGGAAACTAGAACCGGAAACCTTAATCACTTTGATGCAAACCAATAATTGACTTCTTGAAAGACTGTATCATCCTTTTTTAGTTGCTTTGCAAAATTCTGTTTCAGAAGTACAGAGAGAGAGAGAGAGAGAGAGAGAGAGAGAGAGAGAGAGAGAGAGAGAGAGAGAGAGAGAGAGAGAGCTATTATCTGTTCACTGGCCCGTACTGTGCTCCACTTATGAAATACTTGCTTACTGTTTCTCTCAGAGGTAGAGAGATTTAGCAGCCCAGAGAGTTGGCTCGAAGCTGAGCTCTGTGATGTGATGGCTGGAAAATACAGTTTAATAATGTGGGAAACTTGTTGCTCTGACTTGAAGCCAGCCAAGCAGGGGACTGGTCTGGCTGTTAGTTACTGATAATACTTGGATAGGCTTCTCATGAATGGTCTGTACTGCAGGACCCTCGGGAGGCAGGTCATGTTACCAGACTGCAGAACCCTCGGGAGGCAGGTCATGTTACCAGACTGCAGAACCCTCGGGAGGCAGGTCATGTTACCAGACTGCAGAACCCTGCAGAGGCGGGTCATGTTACCAGACTGCAGAACCCTGCAGAGGCGGGTCATGTTACCAGACTGCAGAACCCTGCAGAGGCGGGTCATGTTACCAGACTGCAGAACCCTGGGGAGGTGGGTCATGTTACCAGACAGCAGAACCCTGCAGAGGCGGGTCATGTTACCAGACTGCAGAACCCATCCGAGGCGGGTCATGTTACCAGACTGCAGAACCCTGCAGAGGCGGGTCATGTTACCAGACTGCAGAACCCTGGGGAGGCGGGTCATGTTAGCAGACTGCAGAACCCTGCAGAGGCGGGTCATGTTACCAGACTGCAGAACCCTGGGGAGGCGGGTCATGTTAGCAGACTGCAGAACCCTGCAGAGGCGGGTCATGTTACCAGACTGCAGAACCCTGGGGAGGTGGGTCATGTTACCAGACTGCAGAACCCTGGGGAGGCGGGTCATGTTACCAGACTGCAGAACCCTGGGGAGGCGGGTCATGTTAGCAGACTGCAGAACCCTGCAGAGGCGGGTCATGTTACCAGACTGCAGAACCCTGGGGAGGTGGGTCATGTTACCAGACTGCAGAACCCTGGGGAGGCGGGTCATGTTACCAGACTGCAGAACCCTGGGGAGGCGGGTTATGTTACCAGACTGCAGAACCCTGCAGAGGTGGGTCATGTTACCAGACTGCAGAACCCTGGGGAGGTGGGTCATGTTAGCAGACTGCAGAACCCTGCAGAGGCGGGTCATGTTACCAGACTGCAGAACCCTGGGGAGGCGGGTCATGTTACCAGACTGCAGAACCCTGGGGAGGCGGGTCATGTTACCAGACTGCAGAACCCTGCAGAGGTGGGTCATGTTACCAGACTGCAGAACCCTGGGGAGGTGGGTCATGTTAGCAGACTGCAGAACCCTGCAGAGGCGGGTCATGTTACCAGACTGCAGAACTCTGGGGAGGCGGGTCATGTTAGCAGACTGCAGAACCCTGGGGAGGCGGGTCATGTTAGCAGACTGCAGAACCCTGCAGAGGCGGGTCATGTTACCAGACTGCAGAACCCTGGGGAGGTGGGTCATGTTACCAGACTGCAGAACCCTGGGGAGGCGGGTCATGTTACCAGACTGCAGAACCCTGGGGAGGCGGGTCATGTTACCAGACTGCAGAACCCTGCAGAGGCGGGTCATGTTACCAGACTGCAGAACCCTGCAGAGGCGGGTCATGTTACCAGACTGCAGAACCCTGCAGAGGCGGGTCATGTTACCAGACAGCAGAACCCTGCAGAGGTGGGTCATGTTACCAGACTGCAGAACCCTGCAGAGGCGGGTCATCTTACCAGACTGCAGAACCCTGCAGAGGCGGGTCATGTTACCAGACTGCAGAACCCTGCAGAGGCGGGTCATGTTACCAGACTGCAGAACCCTGCAGAGGCGGGTCATGTTACCAGACTGCAGAACCCTGCAGAGGCGGGTCATGTTAGCAGACTGCAGAACCCTGGGGAGGCGGGTCATGTTACCAGACTGCAGAACCCTGCAGAGGCGGGTCATGTTAGCAGACTGAAGAACCCTGCAGAGGCGGGTCATGTTACCAGACTGCAGAACTCTGGGGAGTGCGGTCATGTTACCAGACTGAAGAACCCTGCAGAGGCGGGTCATGTTACCAGACTGCAGAACCCTGCAGAGGCGGGTCATGTTAGCAGACTGCAGAACCCTGCAGAGGCGGGTCATGTTACCAGACTGCAGAACCCTGCAGAGGCGGGTCATGTTAGCAGACTGCAGAACTCTGGGGAGATGGGTCATGTTACCAGACAGCAGAACCCTGGGGAGTGCGGTCATGAGGGTAAATTATTCATATTCATACATAATGAGCTGAACACACCAAAGAAACACAGCCACCATCTCTCCCTGTATTACAACTCAAAAAAACACTAAAAGTAAAATATAGTCTATGTGTGTGGACAATTCAAACCCCTGTGTTTACAGGGCAGAATAATATTGCTTGGCTTGGTGTGGAAGAAAGATGAGTTCATTTATACTGAAGATTCTTGTGTGGGGCCATGCAGGTCTCCAAATGAACTACAGCACGGATAGAGGCTGCCGTGTTCATGGAATACTGTTTAGTGTTACATCACATGAACTACAGCACAGATAGTGTGTGATTAGTACCAGGTGAGTGGCTAAATTGATTAGCAGTTGATTTTGCTATTTGATTGGTTTCCACACAGTTTAGTTGGTTCTTTTGCCAAGCAGGGGTAACAACATTTATTCAAGCAGCTTATTTTAGCGCCAGCACGAAGCGCCAGCAAACTGAAGAGCCTCAACAAAAGAGCCGGGAGTCTAGCTGTGGGAGTCTACAGGTAACCAGGTAACCAGGTAACCAGCATCTGAAGCAAGATAGGTATTTGATCCTGCTCCTAGTAATTTTTCCATTAACTATATAGTATCATTATCTGGTGTTTCTAATTGGGGAGGAGTGTGTGATTTTATCCCAGGCAGTGTGCTTATTTTGAGTACTTAATTTGTAATTTGTAAATTTGAATCAGGGTGGGTTAACTTGATTAGAGCAGTTTGCATTTGAATTGGTCTCCAAACAGCTCCTGCAGTTGTGTGATCCCATCAAAGTGTGTGAAACTATTGTCTCCAGAGCAGTTAGCAGCTAGTTCCCTTGCTAAGTGAAGGGAGTTATTTAAGAGTGGGCATCTGGTAATTAGTTCAGTCTACAGGGAACCAGGGAGAGAGGCAGATAGATAAGTTCCTGCTTTTTGTAATTGTAACTACTACATTTGGTGACATTGTAAGGTGGTGTTTGAATTGGCTGAGTTTGTGTGTGATTAGTACCAGGTGAGTGGCTAAATTGATTAGCAGTTGATTTTGCTATTTGATTGGTTTCCACACAGTTTAGTTGGTTCTTTTGCCAAGCAGGGGTAACAACATTTATTCAAGCAGCTTATTTTAGCGCCAGCACACTGAAGAGCCTCAACAAAAGAGCCGGGAGTCTAGCTGTGGGAGTCCAGCGAGGGGAGGCCTGCGCTGAGACGCTGTTCGACTAGATCCGAACATAACAGCGCTCTGGAAGAAGCCATCTACTAGTCAGGTCTGTATCCTCCACCCCACTGCTCCTACTGTGCCTTTTGTCTTGCTTGTCCTGCTATGACTGTCTCTCACATCCCTGTTCTGTCCTCCCGTCCTCGTCCTCTGCCCTCCCTCCGCTGTTGCTCCTCCAACCCCTCTAACCTCATTTCTCTGCCTCTCCCCCCCTCCCGCACACTCTCTGGTGCACTCTGGAACTGTCACTCTTCTGCTAACAAAGCTGATTTCATCTCTGCCTTTGCCTCCCACCTCTCGCTCGATTTCCTTGCTCTCACTGAAACCTGGCTGTCCCCTGATAACACTGTTACTCCTGCTGCCCTGTCCTCTCTCTCTACATCCTGTCCCATACCCCGCGTCTCACCGGACGGGGAGGTGGGACGGGTCTTCTCCTCTCTCCCTCCTTACTCTTTTCTGTCCCCTCCGATCTCACCTCCCTCTCTGTCACTACCTTTGAATTTCATGCAGTCCAACTAACCTCTCCCTGTCAACTCCTGCTCATTGTTCTGTACCGCCCCCCTGGGCCTCTCACTCACTTTCTGGATGAACTCGACTATCTACTCTCCTCCCTCCCCTCTCTGTCTACCCCGACTGTCCTGTTGGGTGACTTCAACATCCATCTCTCCAACCCCAGCCACTCTGCTGGATTCCTCCCTCTCCTTCACTCCTTCGACTTCTGTCTCTCTCCGTCCCCTCCTACCCACAAAGCTGGCCGTCAACTGGACCTCACCTTCTCCAGGGCCTGCTGCCCCTCCAACCTCTCTGTCACCCCCCTGGACCTCTCTGATCACTATTTCATCTATTTTTCTCTGTCTCTCCCCCTCTCCCTGCTCCTCCTACCCCCACTGTCACCTCTCGCCGTAACCTCCGCTCTCTCTCCCCCTCTGTCCTTGCCTCCACTGCTCTCTCTCACCTCCCTCCTATCGACTCCTTCTCACAACTCTCCGTAGACTCTGCTACCTCCACCCTCTTCTCCTCACTCACCTCCTCCCTCGACTCCCTCTGTCCCCTCACCTCCCGACCTGCTCGCCCCTCCCCTCCCCATCCCTGGCTCTCCTCTGTGCTCCGCTCGGCAAGAATCACACTGCGATCTGCTGAAAAGAAATGGAAGAGAACCAAACTCCCTGCTGCCCTAGACCTTTACCGCACTCTTCTCTCCTCCTTTTCCTCTACTCTCTCCTCTGCTAAATGTGCTTATTTCCAATCTGTAATCCAAGCCTCCACTAACAACCCACGTAAACTATTCTCTACCTTCTCCTCCCTCCTAAACCCTCCCCCCCTCCTCCTCCCTCCTCTATCTCCCCTGACGACTTTGCCTCCTTCTTCTCTTCTAAAATCTCAGATATCCGCAAACTCTTTAACACCTCTCCCTCCCCCGCACCCCCTCCTGCTCCAACCCCTACACCCACTACATCCCCTACTAACTCGCCCTCCCTCTCCACCTTCTTGCCCCTCTCAGACTCTGACCTCTCCTCCCTGCTCCAGGGTCACAAACCCACCACGTGTGCCTTGGACCCCCTCCCCACTCACCTCTTTCAAGCTGCTGCTCCTGCTCTACTCCCCTTCATCTCCTCCCTCCTCAACACCTCTCTACTTTCTGGCATCTCCCCCTCTGCCTTCAAAAAAGCCTCTATCACTCCCCTCCTCAAAAAACCTACCCTCGACCCCACCTCCCTCCAGAGCTACCGTCCTGTCTCCCTCCTACCCTTCCTCTCCAAAACCCTCGAGCGGACTGTACACCGCCAGCTCTCTGCTTTCCTGTCCAACCACTCTCTGCTTGACCCTCTCCAATCTGGCTTCCGCTCTGCTCACTCCACTGAAACCGCCCTTCTGTCTGTCACCAACTCACTTAAGTGTGCCCGAGCTGCCTCTCTCTCCTCTGTCCTAATTCTCCTCGACCTCTCTGCTGCCTTTGACACTGTTGATCACTCTATTCTACTATCATCTCTTGCTGACCTGGGGATCTCTGGCACTGCTCTGGCCTGGTTCTCCTCCTACCTCTCCAACCGCACTTACCAGGTAACCTGGCGTGGAGCAACCTCCACACCTCACCCTCTCTTAACTGGAGTCCCCCAAGGGTCAGTCTTGGGTCCTCTCCTGTTCTCTCTCTACACCCGCTCCCTGGGCCCCCTCATCGCATCCTATGGTTTCTCATACCATTTCTATGCTGATGATGCTCAGATTTTCCTCTCCTTCCCCACCTCTGACTCCACCATCTCCTCCCGTATCTCTACCTGTCTGTCTGCTATTTCCTCCTGGATGCACTCGCATCACCTCAAACTCAACCTCTCTAAATCTGACTTCCTTTTCTTTCCCTCCTCCTCCCCCTCCTCTGATCTCTCTATCTCTGTTCCTCTGGAATCTACCACACTCTCTCCCTCTTCCTCAGCTAAGAACCTTGGAGTCACCCTGGACCCCTGCCTCTCTTATTCCCAGCACATCTCCACTCTGGCACGCACTTGCAGATTCTTCCTGAGCAACATCCGAAGAATCCGACCCTTCCTCACCAACTATGCTACCCAGCTCCTGGTCCAGGCCCTGGTACTCTCCCGCCTAGACTACTGCAACTCCCTCCTGGCTGGCCTCCCTGCGTCCGCCACCCGTCCGCTCCAGCTCATCCAGAACTCTGCTGCTCGCCTGGTGTTCTCTCTACCTCGCTTCGCCCACGCTACTCCACTACTCCGCTCGCTCCACTGGCTCCCGATCACCGCTCGCATCCAGTTCAAGACTCTTGTACTAGCCTACAGATGCCTTGATCAGACTGCACCCAGCTACCTCCAGACCCTCATCTCTCCCTACACCCCCACTCGACCTCTCCGCTCCGCCTGCACTAGAAGACTGGCTCTACCTCCGCTACGCTCCCCTGCCTCCCGAGCCCGCTCCTTCTCCACCCTTGCTCCGCAGTGGTGGAACGACCTTCCTACAGATGTCAGGACTGCCCAGTCCCTGACCACATTCCGGCGCCTCCTTAAGACTCACCTCTTCAAACAGCACCTGTAGAACTCCTCTGTTGTATCCTGGGACACTATCACCCTTCATTTAAATATGCTTTATTTTGCTCTTATCTGCCCCCTATTTTACTGCATTTAATCCTGTACCTCAGAATATTGTAATCTGCCAAGTGTTTAATCTGTAGTATTTTGTACTTAATCATATCCTGATGTAACTATCACTATTTTAATCATATCCTGATGTAACTTTCACTATTATCTGCTGTATTATTGAATTGTGGTTTGTCACACTTGATTATTATTGTATTTCTTGTTCTTATTGTATGACTTATATTGTAACACTTGAATGTATTTGTATTTGCTTGCGATTGTAAGTCGCCCTGGATAAGGGCGTCTGCTAAGAAATAAATAATAATAATAATAGAGGCTGCCGTGTTCATGGAATACTGTTTAGTGTTACATCACATGAATTACAGCACGGATAGAGGCTGCCGTGTTCATGGAATACTGTTTAGTGTTACATCACATGAATTACAGCACGGATAGAGGCTGCCGTGTTCATGGAATACTGTTTAGTGTTACATCACATGAATTACAGACTTACAACAGGACTGCTCAGCGTACTCCTAACAGCTAGGGCTGGAGATTTCATACAACAAACAGGGTGTGGAAGCGAGGAGCTGGAGATCAGTTTAATATTTCACACAACAAACAGAGGGTGTGGAAGCGAGGGGCTGGAGATCAGTTTAATATTTCACACAACAAACAGGGTGTGGAAGCGAGGGGCTGGAGATCAGTTTAATATTTCATACAACAAACAGAGGGTGTGGAAGCGAGGGGCTGGAGATCAGTTTAATATTTCATACAACAAACAGAGGGTGTGGAAGCGAGGGGCTGGAGATCAGCTTAATATTTCACACAACAAACAGAGGGTGTGGAAGCGAGGGGCTGGAGATCAGTTTAATATTTCACACAACAAACAGAGGGTGTGGAAGCGAGGGGCTGGAGATCAGTTTAATATTTCACACAACAAACAGAGGGTGTGGAAGCGAGGAGCTGGAGATCAGTTTAATATTTCACACAACAAACAGGGAGTGGAAGCGAGGGGCTGGAGATCAGTTTAATATTTCACAGCGAGCAATACAAACAGAAAGCCCCTGCTGCTGCTGCTGCTGCTGCTGCTGGTGCTGGTGGTGCTGCTGGCACAGTGCACAGGTGCATGCCTGAGTGAGGCATGTACAGAATAGTTTAATCACTCGGCCCCTCAATGTTGCTTTTTCATTGTGGAAGATATCATTCAATTGTTCAGCATGTCTTTGAGATCTTGTCACAATATACAATCGGAAGCTGTAACAGCCCTTATAAAGTTTACAACAGTAATAACTCTGCTGGTTTCCTATGGTTATGCATTTGCCATAGTATATCATTTCTTTATGTATATGCTTTATTATACCTCTCTGTGCTTTACAATGCTTCCCTATGCTTTACCATACCTCTCTGTGCTTTGCAATGCTTCCCTATGCTTTACCATACCTCTCTGCGCTTTACAGTGTTTGCCTATGCTTTACCAGACCTCTCTGTGCTTTACAATGCTTCCCTATGCTTTACCAGACCTCACTGTGCTTTGCAATGCTTCCCTATGCTTTACCAGACCTCTCTGTGTTTTACAATGCTTCCCTATGCTTTACCAGACCTCTCTGTGCTTTGCAATGCTTCCCTATACTTTACCAGACCTCTCTGTGCTTTACAATGCTTCCCTATGCTTTACCAGACCTCTCTGTGCTTTACAATGCTTCCCTATGCTTTACCGGACCTCTCTGTGCTTTACAATGCTTCCCTATGCTTTACCAGACCTCTCTGTGCTTTACAATGCTTCCCTATGCTTTACCATGCTTTCACTGTGCTTTATTCATTTTGCTGTGCTTTTGCAATGGTAAAATTACATTGAGGATCTGCACTTGTGAAGCAAAGCAGGGCTTGAACCCAGGCCCACAGAGGCACTGCGATGTTAGGATTGTTATCCTGGAAGATGCAGGGCAGCATTGTTAATAAAAACAGAAGGAGCCTAACGCTGGCATGGGGAGCTTCTGCTGCTGTCCATATACAAACCCCTTGCACTGTACCTGCGCTGGAGGCTGAAGTGGAAGGAATACAGCTGCTTGCTAATGGAACTGAATGGTTTTCTTGCAAGAACTGCGTGGCACTGGGGAACAAACACAGTGTGCAGTGATAGCATCCAAGGACCAGACAACCTTGAGGCTTGCAGGGACGAGCAGGGAGACTGCTGACCTTACAGCGTAAAGCTGGGCCCATCCTTGCCAGCCACAAGAGATGGGTAAAAATAGCAAGACATCTGCATTCACCAAGATTACAATGCCTCTAGACAGCAGCTTTATTATGAGAAAAGATACACACACAAATTCTGTACGATGGGTTGCCAGATGCCCCGGGATACTGGGACTGTCCTAGTTTTACTATTTTGTATTCATATTTTTTATAAGTACTAAACTGTAGCAGTGCACTCAGCAAGTTGACAGCAAAGTAATGAATTATACAAAAATACAATGAAGACATTTATGGATTACTTGTTTATTAATAATTCTAATTTTGTGTTTAATAATTGATATTAGTGTGTGTATGTATAAAAATGATCTAGACAGCATTCAGAACTGGGCAGACACATGGCAAATGACATTTAATAGAGAAAAGTGTAAGGTACTGCACGAAGGCAATAGAAATGTGCATTATAAATATCATATGGGAGATACTGAAATTGAAGAAGGAATCTATGAAAAAGACCTAGGAGTTTATGTTGACTCAGAAATGTCTTCATCAAGACAATGTGGGGAAGCTATAAAAAAAGGCCAACAAGATGCTCGGATATATTGTGAAAAGTGTTGAATTTAAATCAAGGGAAGTAATGTTAAAACTTTACAATGCATTAGTAAGACCTCATCTAGAATACTGTGTTCAGTTCTGGTCACCTCGCTACAAAAAGGGTATTGCTGCTCTAGAAAGAGTGCAAAGAAGACTACGAGGCAATCTGATTCGAGCATTCAAAATTCTAAGTATTGACAATGTCGACCCAGGGGACTTTTTCAACCTGAAAAAAGAAACATTAGGAGATTAGATAAAGAAAATAGGAGGCATTTTTTTACACAGAGTCTGGGTCTGGAACCAACTCCCCAGTAATGTTGTTGAAGCTGACACCCTGGGATCCTTCAAGAAGCTGCTTGATGAGATTCTGGGATCAATAAGCTACTAACAACCAAACAAGCAAGATGGGCTGAATGGCCTCCTCTCGTATGTAAACTTTTTATGTTTGTATGCTTTGTAACTTCCTGGACCAATTGTGATATTATATTATATATTTATTTAACTGCTTTGGTGTCGATAAATTCGAGAATGTCTTCAGCATACATACACACACGCAATTATTATTTATTTCTTAGCAGACACCTTTATTCATTTATTACATAGAATTACATTATTACACATTATTTTTACATACAATTACCCATTTATACAATTTTTACTGTACTGGGATTGAACCCACAACCCTCTGTTCAAGAGAGCAGAGCCCAATCCACTACTCAACACGCACGCGCACGCGCACGCACACGCACGCACGCACGCACGCACGCACGCACGCACGCACGCACACACAGAGAGCTCACTAATAGCTGGCCTGCACTGTTCTTTTAAGCAGTTTAATCTGTGCTGAATGTGAAAATGCTGTAGACGTGCTTTTAGCCCCCTCTGCTGACCAGAGAGGTAAACACATAAACCAACTACATCTGGGTTTGTTTAACAGAATTATTTCAAGACCGACTGTGAAAAACGTTTTATTTTTGCTTATGTAAAATATATATTGATTATTTGGTTGGCATAAGATAGCAATTAAAAACAAATACACTCAAAATAATTTTAAATTGCATCTTTTAAATGAACAATTTACACCAAAGTGGGATACCACAACTAACCAAGCATAAGAATAATAATAATGAAGATAATAGTTTCAAAAACATTATTTAATGCAAAAATATACTTGTATATTGTTATTATTATTATTATTTTTAAATAGTCACATAAAAAACACGTGCTCCAGGTGAGGCTCGAACTCACAACCTCGGCATTGCTCATCCTGTACTGCTGTATAAGTACCGCGCGCTAACCGATTGCGCCACTGGAGCTTCGGCGTTAAAATGCAGCAGCACAGTTTATACGCTGTCTCACTAAACTATAAACCAGGACAAAAAAAACGCTTTTTTTTTTTATAACAATCTGCAGTAAGCATTTTGTTATTTATAAATATAACATCAGTTCAGTTTCACACACATCGGGGCCACTAACTGGTGCCTGCAGTGCTTCAATTTGTAGGTGCAGTTTATCTAACAATCTGCACGTCAGTCAGTATTTTCAACTTATTAAACACACACACACACACACACACACACACACACACACACACACACACACACACACACACACACACACACACACACACCACTATTATTAATAACAGTTAAGTTCCCAAAGTACACAGAAACCACATGAAGGACGACAAACAAGTATTATTTATATAACGCACTAAAACACGGGAGAAGTGCTGGAGACAGCACCAGCACGTGTGATGTGCTGTATATGTTTACAAGGTGACCATTACATGAACCTGGGCTGCATATTTCCACATACTAAGTGGGTACATTTCACCATCTGCCTCTTCTGCAAAATCATTATTATTCCCTAGAGGGCCGCTAGGAGTCAGTGTGGCAATGAAAGTGAACTACAAGCCAGATGCGTGTGGTCCAACCTAGAAGATAACTAAATGTATTAATTAACCTATGTATTTATGAATTGTGTATAGGTAACAAGCTCGGCTGTGTGATCTTGAACTCACAATAAAACCAGGAGTGGATCAAACTGCTGTGCAATAGGAGTCTTATTTCCAGCCCTGAAGTCAGTCAGTGTGTCCCGCAGTGTCTTGTAATGGATTATTAGACAGTGGAACGAGTTCACGTGCACTCTCTCAGCCTCGAACTATGACTGGACTCTTTTTGAAAGCTCTTTCCAACTATCCTTATCAGCACCAGTCCTGATCGATAAAGCTGGTTAGATAATAATGCACAGACTGGCTTGAGTCCAAAAGTGTCGCTTGCAAAGTTCCAAAGTTCAACACCACCCCCTCATCGCCACGCCCCTCTTACCCACCCCTCTCCCATCATGCAAACCACTGAAGGCAGCGAGGTGACTGTGGGTGCGTTCACGGAGATCATTCTGCGCAGATTCCGTGCAGAATCTGACCAGTTTAGCCAATGGGTGCGTTCGCAGAGATCATTCTTAGAAGATTATTGGCTAATTCGGTCAGATTCTGCGCAGATTCTACGCAGAATGATCTCCGTGAACGCACCCTGACACAGCACGTACACTCATTCGGCTCCTTTGAGCATGCGAGCTACATACTGTATATCGATAGTACCTTTGATACCGTTTTCAGTTTAACATAATTCAATTTCAGTTAATATGCTTTAACGATAAACAACTAATGGCCCATTAAACTGTTCTGTGTCTATGCAGCAGTGCCGGAAATTTCAATACAAGTATGATCCGCCAGTTTGAAATGTGCACGAAAAAGACGTGGCATTCATTTGTACTTCAATATGTTTAATGTAACAACGAGTCTTTCTTTCTGTGCTGGGATCCCTTTATATATTTATCTGACAGTGAATACGTATATCGGATGAGTAAACAAAGGTTTGTGCAGCTATAATGTTAGGATTGAGATCATTAAAAAATAAAATAAATAAATAACTACATGAACATAATTTAGATATTTTATTCAGCATCATGCAGTCAAAGAAACTACGAAATGATATCGCAGAATTCTACCGGAACAGTACTAAGTGTTTCATGTTAGATTCTGAAATATCACATTTTTCAATGTGTCAGTTTTTTGTTAAGTAGATGGAAAACTACAAAGTGGTATGCAATTTAATATGTTAACGTAACATTATTTAACAGGTTTCATTCGACTTGTGAAAATGTGTTAATTCTACGGGGTGATGCAAAGCCGTAGCTGTGGGTTAGTCCCCCGTTAGTACCGGTCAAACTTTTTCCCTCTTGTTCTGATCACGTAAATAATTCCCGGTATCATCTGCTTGGTACGCTGCAATCTGGACCAGTACAGACCAGGCTAATGTGGACGAATCAGCGGTTCCCAACCCCGGCCCAGGGGACCCCCTGTGTCTATTACAGATAAGGAGAATTTAAAACAGAGCCTAGACAGCAAAGGGAACAAGATACAACGTGAGTGTGCATAATTTTACATAAAACTCGAAAACAGCAGGGAAAATGACATTAATAAAAACAGAAATATATTTACTTCAGCCAGTATGAATAACCGACCACAAGTCGACACAGTTGTAAGAAGGATGGGAGCTGTTATGCACAGGTGACCCGCATGTTTGGAAGTGTTGCTGGTTAATACACAACCCCTGGCTTTATTTTAAAACGTTGTTTTCCGAGAAGCAACGTGATGTGGACGCTTTGACCCTGAACCTGACAAAGCATACACACACACAAAAAGAAACACGCCCCCATCCCACTGCCAGCAAGGAAGGCTCTGCTGAAAACTGGTTTTGCTTTGACTGTCTTTTAAATAGCTAACCGGGTCCTGACAGAAACACAGCCCCAGCCCTGTGAAGGAAACAAGCAGAAAGCAACGCAGCTTGCGAGTGAGTGCGCACGCCTTAGAGAACGAGACCGAATCAAAACCAGGCATGGGTCCGCTGATGGTCAACGTCGACAAATGGATCGAGGAGAACGAGGCTTCGTTTCTGCCACCCGTCTGTAACAAATTAATGTAAGCGCTGTAACTTTCCTGAAGAGTGCTGCTGTACAGTAGTTTATAAAAATAAATAAATAAAAAAGTACTTCCTGACAGCTCAGGGCATAAACTTCTTCTTCTTCTTCTTGTTGTATGATTAGTTGTGTTGTATGATTAGTTGTGGTCCGCGTGTGTTTTATCACGTCAGCTCTATAGCACTGAACCACAACGGGCAATTATGCAAAATATTTCAATGCAAAAACATCTGTAAGTAACCTAAAAATGCTGTGTAGGAGTTTATGTTGACTCTGAAATGTCTTCATCTAGACAATGTGGGGAAGCTATTTAAAAAAAAGCCAACAAGATGCTTGGATATATTGTGAGAAGTGTTGAATTTAAATCAAGGGAAGTAATGTTAAAACTTTACAATGCATTAGTAAGACCTCACCTAGAATATTGTGTTCAGTTCTGGTCACCTCGCTACAAAAAGGATATTGCTGCTCTAGAAAGAGTGCAAAGAAGAGCAACCAGAATTATCCCGGGTTTAAAAGGCATGTCATATGCAGACAGGCTAAAAGAATTGAATCTATTCAGTCTTGAACAAAGGAGACGACAGGGTGATCTGATTCAAGCATTCAAAATCCTAAAAGGTATTGACAATGTCGACCCAGGGGACTTTTTCAACCTGAAAAAAAGAAACAAGGACCAGAGGTCACAAGTGGAAATTAGATAAAGGGGCATTCGGAACAGAAAATAGGAGGCACTTTTTTACACAGAGAATTGTGAGGGTCTAGAACCAACTCCCCAGTAATGTTGTTGAAGCTGACACCCTGGGATCCTTCAAGAAGTTGCTTGATGAGATTCTGGGATCAATCAGCTACTAACAACCAAACGAGCAAGATAGGCCGAATTGGCCTCTCGTTTGTAACCTTTCTTCTGTTCTTCTGTTCTTAACTGCTCATGCAATGTGAGGGTTATTGCCACCCTATTACATCATGTGAGAACCTGTTGAACATAATACTGTAGCAATGACTGAGACTGCAACCCAGCGCACCTGCATTCTCAGAGTCTCTCCTAATCAGAGGGAGCAGGGCAATCTGTAGCAATGTTAATGGATACTGTTCTATAAGAGACATGTTGACGATAAGCCTTTCCAGGGATGGAAATAAGACTCCTATTGCAAAGCAGTTTGCACCATTCCAGGTTTTGCTATGAGCTTGATCAGCCACAGTGTATAGGTAACAAGCTCAGGTGTGTCTTACTAAACTCGTAGTGAAATCAGGAATTCATCTAAATACTATGCAATTGGAGTCTTACTTCCGTCCCTGCTTTCTCAAAAATTACACACGGCCATCAAATGTATTTAAGTTATGGTTTAGTGGACAGCTGGGAAATCTAACAATTGCTGACATCAAGATTGGAGCTTTTCTCTCAAGCTGATACCTTAGGTTTCCTTCCCCCAGGATCCTGTCAGACCGCACACAGCAGTAACCAGCAGCTTATTCCTGCATATTATCCAACAATCAGTCCGTGTGGAGGGGTCAGGACTGCTCTTCTCAATGCATAGCCAGGTCATTTACACAAAGACCTCGGAGGAAATGTTGTGTAATGTAAAAAATAGAGCCAGTCCTTCATTCTACAATAGTGGGGGTGGGATTATGCTCTGCACTGTATGTGTCCTGTCCCATGTCCCCCTCCTCTCCCCTCCCTGTGTTTCTCAAGAACTTCAGCTTCTAGAAAGCCGAGGTGAATCATATGAAGTATGATTTGTTTGTAGAAGATTAAAGGAGTGCTGTTAGTTTTTCTCTTTCTGTTTTGTCAGGCACTTCTCCCAGTTAAATGTCATGTTTGTCGGGGGCCCGAACATGAGGAATGACTACCACATTGAAGAAGGGGAAGAGGTAAAACCACGACTCATCCTGGAGTTTAAACTGTCCACTGTCTCTTAGTTCAGGCATTGCCACCCCCGCTGCCCACTTGTTTTTATCAGAGATCAGTTTTATTTACAATTCTTCTATTGATCTCTGTTGCACAAGATCCTGTTGCTTGTAGCTGTTGTCTGGCGTCGGTGTAACTGATCTGCTTTGTTACTGTGTCTTGAGTGATAAGCTGTTCAATAAGACAAAGTTCACACATGTATTTGTGATCCAGCCAGGCTCCCAGGATAATAGGGAATGGAATGCGTGAACACTGACTCATGATTCAAGAACCCCCTCTTCATGTTTATCACATCTGCTTTGTTACTGTGTTTCTATTCTCAAACACATAGATGTTGCATCAGTAAACACAACTATTGGTTGGTTTCACAGACCTAGATTAGCACTATAGACTACCTCATGTTATTTTAGTTAAGTAATCCAAGATTAGTGCACAGGATCTATGAAACCAGCCATACACGTGCACAGTGCTCATTTAACCCATGTCTTCCTCCTCTATTCCAGCTGTTCTACCAGCTGAGAGGTGACATGTGCCTGAAGGTGATTGAGAACAACACACAGAAGGATGTGCTCATTCGAGAGGGAGAGGTGAGCATGTGACTGCTCCTTCGAGTGGTGAATGTGTGACTGCTCTTTCGAAGGTGAGCATGTGACTGCTCCTTCGGGTGGTGAGCATGTGACTGCTCCTTCGGGTGGTGAGCGTGTGACTGCTCCTTCGAGTGGTGAGCGTGTGACTGCTCCTTCGAGAGGTGAGCATGTGACTGCTCCTTCGAGAGGTGAGCGTGTGACTGCTCCTTCGAGTGGTGAGCGTGTGACTGCTCCTTCGAGTGGTGAGCGTGTGACTGCTCCTTCGGGTGGTGAGTGTGTGACTGCTCATTCGAGTGGTGAGCGTGTGACTGCTCCTTCGAGTGGTGAATGTGTGACTGCTCCTTCGAGTGGTGAGCGTGTGACTGCTCCTTCGAGTGGTGAATGTGTGACTGCTCCTTCGAGTGGTGAATGTGTGACTGCTCCTTCGGGTGGTGAGCGTGTGACTGCTCTTTCGGGTGGTGAATGTGTGACTGCTCCTTCGAGTGGTGAATGTGTGACTGCTCCTTCGAGTGGTGAGCGTGTGACTGCTCCTTCGAGTGGTGAATGTGTGACTGCTCCTTCGAGTGGTGAGCGTGTGACTGCTCCTTCGGGTGGTGAGCGTGTGACTGCTCCTTCGGGTGGTGAGCGTGTGACTGCTCCTTCGAGTGGTGAGCGTGTGACTGCTCCTTTGGGTGGTGAATGTGTGACTGCTCTTTCAAAGGTGAGCGTGTGACTGCTCCTTCGAGTGGTGAGCGTGTGACTGCTCCTTCGAGTGGTGAATGTGTGACTGCTCCTTCGAGTGGTGAGCGTGTGACTGCTCCTTCGAGTGGTGAATGTGTGACTGCTCCTTCGGGTGGTGAGCGTGTGACTGCTCTTTCGGGTGGTGAATGTGTGACTGCTCCTTCGAGTGGTGAATGTGTGACTGCTCCTTCGAGTGGTGAGCGTGTGACTGCTCCTTCGAGTGGTGAATGTGTGATTGCTCCTTCGGGTGGTGAGCGTGTGACTGCTCCTTCGGGTGGTGAGCGTGTGACTGCTCCTTCGAGAGGTGAGCGTGTGACTGCTCCTTTGGGTGGTGAGCGTTTGACTGCTCCTTCGGGTGGTGAGCGTGTGACTGCTCCTTCGGGTGGTGAGCGTGTGACTGCTCATTCGAGTGGTGAGCGTGTGACTGCTCCTTCGAGTGGTGAGCGTGTGACTGCTCCTTCGAGTGGTGAGCGTGTGACTGCTCCTTCGAGTGGTGAGCGTGTGACTGCTCCTTCGAGTGGTGAGCGTGTGACTGCTCCTTCGGGTGGTGAGCATGTGACTGCTCCTTCGAGTGGTGAGCGTGTGACTGCTCCTTCGGGTGGTGAGCATGTGACTGCTCTTTCGGGTGGTGAGCATGTGACTGCTCCTTCGGGTGGTGAGCATGTGACTGCTCCTTCGAGTGGTGAGCATGTGACTGCTCTTTCGAAGGTGAGCATGTGACTGCTCCTTCGAGTGGTGAGCGTGTGACTGCTCCTTCGAGTGGTGAGCGTGTGACTGCTCCTTCGAGTGGTGAATGTGTGACTGCTCATTCGAGTGGTGAGCGTGTGACTGCTCATTCGAGTGGTGAATGTGTGACTGCTCCTTCGAGTGGTGAGCATGTGACTGCTCCTTCGAGTGGTGAGCATGTGACTGCTCCTTCGAGTGGTGAATGTGTGACTGCTCCTTCGAGTGGTGAGCGTGTGACTGCTCCTTCGAGTGGTGAGCGTGTGACTGCTCCTTCGGGTGGTGAGCGTGTGACTGCTCCTTCGAGTGGTGAGCGTGTGACTGCTCCTTCGAGTGGTGAGCGTGTGACTGCTCCTTCGGGTGGTGAGCGTGTGACTGCTCCTTCGAGTGGTGAGCGTGTGACTGCTCCTTCGAGTGGTGAGCGTGTGACTGCTCCTTCGAGTGGTGAGCGTGTGACTGCTCCTTCGAGTGGTGAGCGTGTGACTGCTCCTTCGAGTGGTGAATGTGTGACTGCTCCTTCGGGTGGTGAGCGTGTGACTGCTCCTTCGGGTGGTGAGCGTGTGACTGCTCCTTCGAGAGGTGAATGTGTGACTGCTCCTTCGAGTGGTGAGCGTGTGACTGCTCCTTCGAGTGGTGAGTGTGTGACTGCTCCTTCGGGTGGTGAGCGTGTGACTGCTCCTTCGGGTGGTGAGCGTGTGACTGCTCCTTCGAGTGGTGAGCGTGTGACTGCTCCTTCGAGTGGTGAGCGTGTGACTGCTCCTTCGAGTGGTGAGCATGTGACTGCTCATTCGAGTGGTGAGCGTGTGACTGCTCCTTCGAGTGGTGAGCGTGTGACTGCTCCTTCGGGTGGTGAGCGTGTGACTGCTCATTCGAGTGGTGAGCGTGTGACTGCTCCTTCGAGTGGTGAGCGTGTGACTGCTCCTTCGGGTGGTGAGCGTGTGACTGCTCCTTCGAGAGGTGAATGTGTGACTGCTCCTTCGAGTGGTGAGCATGTGACTGCTCCTTCGAGTGGTGAGCGTGTGACTGCTCCTTCGAGTGGTGAGCGTGTGACTGCTCCTTCGGGTGGTGAGCGTGTGACTGCTCCTTCGAGTGGTGAGCGTGTGACTGCTCCTTCGGGTGGTGAGCGTGTGACTGCTCCTTCGGGTGGTGAGCGTGTGACTGCTCCTTCGAGTGGTGAGCGTGTGACTGCTCCTTCGAGTGGTGAGCGTGTGACTGCTCCTTCGAGTGGTGAGCGTGTGACTGCTCCTTCGAGTGGTGAATGTGTGACTGCTCCTTCGAGTGGTGAGCGTGTGACTGCTCCTTCGAGTGGTGAGCGTGTGACTGCTCCTTCGAGTGGTGAATGTGTGACTGCTCCTTCGGGTGGTGAATGTGTGACTGCTCTTTCGAAGGTGAGCATGTGACTGCTCCTTCGGGTGGTGAGCGTGTGACTGCTCCTTCGAGTGGTGAATGTGTGACTGCTCTTTCGAAGGTGAGCATGTGACTGCTCCTTCGGGTGGTGAGCGTGTGACTGCTCCTTCGAGTGGTGAGCGTGTGACTGCTCCTTCGGGTGGTGAGCGTGTGACTGCTCCTTCGAGTGGTGAGTGTGTGACTGCTCCTTCGGGTGGTGAGCGTGTGACTGCTCCTTCGAGTGGTGAGCGTGTGACTGCTCCTTCGGGTGGTGAGCGTGTGACTGCTCCTTCGAGTGGTGAGCGTGTGACTGCTCCTTCGAGAGGTGAGCGTGTGACTGCTCCTTCGGGTGGTGAGCGTGTGACTGCTCATTCGAGTGGTGAGCGTGTGACTGCTCCTTCGGGTGGTGAGCGTGTGACTGCTCATTCGAGAGTGCTTTTGTTGTCAGAGCAGCTATGGTCCCCTTCAGTGTCAGAACATGACTTTATTCTAAATGGCTTTGAAGTGAACCCAAGTGTTTCATTAAGCTCTGTGGAAAATGAAGCATCTGCACAGTATGTATTGTGCAATGCTGTAGGGTTAACAGTGAATGGAAATAGCTGGCTATTTTTTACCCTTATCAATTAAAAATGTTACATGGTTACAGTACTGTGCACAGGGAGGATGGAGCATGGTGAGCTGAAGGCTACAGTACTGTGCACAGGGAACATGATGAGCTGCATGGTTACAGTACTGTGCACAGGGAGGATGGAGCATGGTGAGCTGAAGGCTACAGTACTGTGCACAGGGAGCATGGTGAGCTGCATGGTTACAGTACTGTGCACAGGGAGGATGGAGCATGGTGAGCTGAAGGCTACAGTACTGTGCACAGGGAGCATGGTGATCTGCATGGTTACAGTACTGTGCACAGGGAGCATGGAGCATGGTGAGCTGCATGGCTACAGTACTGTGCACAGGGAGCATGGTGAGCTGCACGGCTACAGTACTGTGCACAGGGAGCATGGTGAGCTGCACGGCTACAGTACTGTGCACAGGGAGCATGGTGAGCTGTGTGGCTACACTACTGTGCACAGGGAGCATGGTGAGCTGTGTGGCTACAGTACTGTGCACAGGGAGCATGGAGCATGGTGAGCTGTGTGGCTACAGTACTGTGCACAGGGAGCATGGAGCATGGTTAGCTGTGTGGCTACAGTACTGTGCACAGGGAGCATGGTGAGCTGTGTGGCTACAGTACTGTTCACAGGGAGCATGGAGCATGGTGAGCTGTGTGGCTACAGTACTGTGCACAGGGAGCATGGAGCATGGTGAGCTGTGTGGCTACAGTACTGTGCACAGGGATCATTGTGAGCTGCATGGCTACAGTACTGTGCACAGGGATCATTGTGAGCTGCATGGCTACAGTACTGTGCACAGGGAGCATGGTGAGCTGTGTGGCTACAGTACTGTGCACAGGGAGCATGGAGCATGGTGAGCTGTGTGGCTACAGTACTGTGCACAGGGAGCATGGTGATCTGTGTGGCTACAGTACTGTGCACAGGGAGCATGGAGCATGGTGAGCTGCATGGCTACAGTACTGTGCACAGGGAGCATGCTGAGCTGCATGGCTACAGTACTGTGCACAGGGAGCATGGTGAGCTGCATGGCTACAGTACTGTGCACAGGGATCATTGTGAGCTGCATGGCTACAGTACTGTGCACAGGGAGCATGGAGCATAGTGAGCTGTGTGGCTACAGTACTGTGCACAGGGAACATGGTGAACTGCAAGGCTACAGTACTGTGCACAAGGAGCATGGAGCATGGTGAGCTGTGTGGCTACAGTACTGTGCACAGGGAGCATGGTGAGCTGCATGGCTACAGTACTGTGCACAGGGATCATTGTGAGCTGCATGGCTACAGTACTGTGCACAGGGAGCATGGTGAGCTGCATGGCTACAGTACTGTGCACAGGGATCATTGTGAGCTGCATGGCTACAGTACTGTGCACAGGGAGCATGGAGCATAGTGAGCTGTGTGGCTACAGTACTGTGCACAGGGAACATGGTGAGCTGCAAGGCTACAGTACTGTGCACAGGGAGCATGGAGCATGGTGAGCTGTGTGGCTATAGTACTGTGCACAGGGAGCATGGTGAGCTGCAAGGCTACAGTACTGTGCACAGGGAGGATGGAGCATGGTGAGCTGCGTGGCTACAGTACTGTGCACAGGGAGCATGGAGCATGGTGAGCTGCAAGGCTACAGTACTGTGTACAGGGAGCATGGTGAGCTGCAAGGCTACAGTACTGTGCACAGGGAGCATGGTGAGCTGCGTGGCTACAGTACTGTGCACAGGGAGCATGGAGCATGGTGAGCTGTGTGGCTATAGTACTGTGCACAGGGAGCATGGTGAGCTGCATGGCTACAGTACTGTGCACAGGGAGCATGGAGCATGGTGAGCTGTGTGGCTATAGTACTGTGCACAGGGAGCATGGTGAGCTGCATGGCTACAGTACTGTGCACAGGGAGCATGGTGAGCTGCATGGCTACAGTACTGTGCACAGGGAGCATGGTGAGCTGCATGGCTACAGTACTGTGCACAGGGAGCATGGTGAGCTGCATGGCTACAGTACTGTGCACAGGGAGCATGGAGCATGGTGAGCTGTGTGGCTACAGTACTGTGCACAGGGAGCATGGTGAGCTGCATGGCTACAGTACTGTGCACAGGGATCATTGTGAGCTGCATGGCTACAGTACTGTGCACAGGGAGCATGGAGCATGGTGAGCTGTGTGGCTATAGTACTGTGCACAGGGAGCATGGTGAGCTGCATGGCTACAGTACTGTGCACAGGGAGCATGGAGCATGGTGAGCTGTGTGGTTATAGTACTGTGCACAGGGAGCATGGTGAGCTGCATGGCTACAGTACTGTGCACAAGGAGCATGGAGCATGGTGAGCTGTGTGGCTACAGTACTGTGCACAGGGAGCATGGAGCATGGTTAGCTGTGTGGCTACAGTACTGTGCACAGGGAGCATGGTGAGCTGCGTGGCTACAGTACTGTGCACAGGGAGCATGCTGAGCTGCATGGCTACAGTACTGTGCACAGGGAGCATGGTGAGCTGCATGGCTACAGTACTGTGCACAGGGAGCATGGTGAGCTGCATGGCTACAGTACTGTGCACAGGGAGCATGGTGAGCTGCATGGCTACAGTACTGTGCACAAGGAGCATGGAGCATGGTGAGCTGTGTGGCTACAGTACTGTGCACAGGGAGCATGGTGAGCTGCATGGCTACAGTACTGTGCACAGGGATCATTGTGAGCTGCATGGCTACAGTACTGTGCACAGGGAGCATTGTGAGCTGCAAGGCTACAGTACTGTGCACAGGGAGCATTGTGAGCTGTGTGGCTACAGTACTGTGCACAGGGAGCATGGAGCATGGTGAGCTGTGTAGCTACAGTACTGTGCACAGGGAGCATGGTGAGCTTCAAGGCTACAGTACTGTGCACAGGGAGCATGGAGCATGGTGAGCTGTGTGGCTATAGTACTGTGCACAGGGAGCATGGTGAGCTGCATGACTACAGTACTGTGCACAGGGAGCATGGTGAGCTGCATGGCTACAGTACTGTGCACAGGGATCATTGTGAGCTGCATGGCTATAGTACTGTGCACAGGGAGCATGGTGAGCTGCATGGCTACAGTACTGTGCACAGGGATCATTGTGAGCTGCATGGCTACAGTACTGTGCACAGGGAGCATGGAGTATAGTGAGCTGTGTGGCTACAATACTGTGCACAGGGAGCATGGTGAGCTGCAAGGCTACAGTACTGTGCACAGGGAGCATGGAGCATGGTGAGCTGTGTGGCTACAGTACTGTGCACAGGGAGCATGGTGAGCTGCAAGGCTACAGTACTGTGCACAGGGAGCATGGAGCATGGTGAGCTGTGTGGCTACAGTACTGTGCACAGGGAGCTGCAAGGCTACAGTACTGTGCACAGGGAGCATGGAGCATGGTGAGCTGTGTGGCTACAGTACTGTGCACAGGGAGCATGGTGAGCTGCATGGCTACAGTACTGTGCACAGGGAGCATGGTGAGCTGCATGGCTACAGTACTGTGCACAGGGAGCATGGTGAGCTGCAAGGCTACAGTACTGTGTACAGGGAGCATGGTGAGCTGCAAGGCTACAGTACTGTGCACAGGGAGCATGGTGAGCTGTGTGGCTACAGTACTGTGCACAGGGAGCATGGAGCATGGTGAGCTGTGTGGCTGCAGTACTGTGCACAGGGAGCATAGAGCATGGTGAGCTGTGTGGCTACAGTACTGTGCACAGGGAGCATGGTGAGCTGTGTGGCTACAGTACTGTTCACAGGGAGCATGGAGCATGGTGAGCTGCAAGGCTACAGTACTGTGCATAGGGATCATTGTGAGCTGTGTGGCTACAGTACTGTGCACAGGGAGCATGGTGAGCTGCATGGCTACAGTACTGTGCACAGGGAGCATGGAGCATGGTGAGCTGTGTGGCTACAGTACTGTGCACAGGGAGCATGGAGCATGGTGAGCTGTGTGGCTACAGTACTGTGCACAGGGAGCATGGTGAGCTGTGTGGCTACAGTACTGTTCACAGGGAGCATGGAGCATGGTGAGCTGTGTGGCTACAGTACTGTGCACAGGGAGCATGGAGCATGGTGAGCTGTGTGGCTACAGTACTGTGCACAGGGAGCATGGAGCATGGTGAGCTGCGTGGCTACAGTACTGTGCACAGGGAGCATGGAGCATGGTGAGCTGTGTGGCTACAGTACTGTTCACAGGGAGCATGGAGCATGGTGAGCTGTGTGGCTACAGTACTGTGCACAGGGAGCATGGAGCATGGTGAGCTGTGTGGCTACAGTACTGTGCACAGGGAGCATGCTGAGCTGCATGGCTACAGTACTGTGCACAGGGAGCATGGTGAGCTGTGTGGCTACAGTACTGTGCACAGGGAGCATGGTGAAGCAGTCCAAGTGTCAGTATGAAGCAGGGTTTGCTTTGCAGATGTTTTTGCTGCCGGCCCGGATCCCTCACTCCCCGCAGAGGCAAGCTGGCACCGTGGGGCTGGTGATCGAGAGGCAGCGACTGCAGAGCGAGACAGACGGGCTCAGGTAACACAGCGATACAGCACAGCTCTGCATCTTGTGAATCCTGCTGCTATACCATAGTGCTGCTAACAATCCTGCTGCTATACCATACTGCTGCTAACAATCCTGCTGCTATACCATACTGCTGCTAACAACCCTGCTGCTAAACCGTACTGCTGCTAACAATCCTGCTGCTAAACCATTCTGCTGTTAACAATGCTGCTGCTATACCATCCTCATGCTATACCATACTGCTGCTATACCATCCTCTTGCTATACCATACTGCTGCTTTATACTACTGCTTCTGAGCATTACTGCTACTAATACTCTACACTTCTGCTGCTGCTATACAATATTACTACTGAGCAATACTGACCCTGTACACTACTGACCCTGTACTCTACTGACCCTGTACACTACTGAAACTGTACGATACTGATCATATATACTACTGACCCTGTACTCTACTGACCCTGTACACTACTGACCCTGTACTCTACTGACCCTGTACACTACTGAAGCTGTACGATACTGACCCTGTACACTACTGAAGCTGTACTCTACTGATCATATACACTGCTGACCCTGTACTCTACTGACCCTGTACTCTACTGACCCTGTACACTACTGACCCTGTACACTACTGAAGCTGTACTCTACTGATCATATACACTGCTGACCCTGTACTCTACTGACCCTGTACACTACTGACCCTGTACACTACTGAAGCTGTACTCTACTGATCATATACACTGCTGACCCTGTACTCTACTGACCCTGTACACTACTGACCCTGTACACTACTGAAGCTGTACTCTACTGATCATATACACTGCTGACCTTGTACTCTACTGACCCTGTACACTACTGAAGCTGTACTCTACTGATCATATACACTGCTGACCCTGTACTCTACTGACCCTGTACACTACTGACCCTCTACTCTACTGACCCTATATAATCCTGCTGCTTTCCAAGCTCTCTTGTTGAATTATACTGAGCCTTAATGACTGCAGGTGCCTCTTAGGAAAAAAGACTTCGGAAAATAATAATGTTGCAAAACTGGAATTCTAGGAAACATTCTTCGTTAACCTGGTCATCATGATCATCATTATGTGTTGCTCCCCACTGGTAATTAAATCCCCTGAAAAGGGCACATAGTGGAGGTGGTGGGTCATATGTATGTTACACTTCACATACATGTATCTAGACAATGGGGTCTATTGGATTGATCTAAAGTCATGGACCTAAATACAACCACCATTTAGATATTACAATCAGGATCAAACCTACAACTTTACACAGATTTGCACACACAATTGTTATTCTCAAAGTCCTGCTTCGATCCAGGCCGTGTTTAGCAGCAGTTGTGCAGATTCAGACTCTTTCACATACAGAGCGCACTGCATTCGGACTGCAGGGATGAACAGACTGTAGTGGATTAACAGATTCCCCCAGCAAAGGGTGCTAAAGAGCTGTGTGAAATCAGTATTGGTGTGCAGGCAGCCAGTTTCATTGTCTGCCTGTTTCTTGGTTCTGCTCCTCCAGGTACTACGTTGACAATTCCACTGCCGTTCTGTTTGAGAGATGGTTTTACTGTGAGAACCTGGGAGTGCAGCTGGCACCGATCATCAGCGAGTAGGACTCTCTCTTTCTCAAGGATATTCTATTGTATACAGCCGTGTGCACATGTATTAGAACACCTCATTGCTTCTGTAGTTCAGCAGTGTGCTCATGTATTAGAACACCCCATTGCTTCTGTAGTTCAGCAGTGTGCTCATGTATTAGAACACCCCATTGCTTCTGTAGTTCAGCAGTGTGCTCATGTATTAGAACACCCCATTGCTTCTGTAGTTCAGCAGTGTGCACATGTATTAGAACACCTCATTGCTTCTGTAGTTCAGCAGTGTGCTCATGTATTAGAACACCCCATTGCTTCTGTAGTTCAGCAGTGTGCTCATGTATTAGAACACCCCATTGCTTCTGTAGTTCAGCAGTGTGCTCATGTATTAGAACACCCCATTGCTTCTGTAGTTCAGCAGTGTGCTCATGTATTAGAACACCCCATTGCTTCTGTAGTTCAGCAGTGTGCTCATGTATTAGAACACCCCATTGCTTCTGTAGTTCAGCAGTGTGCTCATGTATTAGAACACCCCATTGCTTCTGTAGTTCAGCAGTGTGCTCATGTATTAGAACACCCCATTGCTTCTGTAGTTCAGCAGTGTGCTCATGTATTAGAACACCCCATTGCTTCTGTAGTTCAGCAGTGTGCTCATGTATTAGAACACCCCATTGCTTCTGTAGTTCAGCAGTGTGCACATGTATTAGAACACCCCATTGCTTCTGTAGTTCAGCAGTGTGCTCATGTATTAGAACACCCCATTGCTTCTGTAGTTCAGCAGTGTGCACATGTATTAGAACACCCCATTGCTTCTGTAGTTCAGCAGTGTGCACATGTATTAGAACACCCCATTGCTTCTGTAGTTCAGCAGTGTGCTCATGTATTAGAACACCCCATTGCTTCTGTAGTTCAGCAGTGTGCTCATGTATTAGAACACCCCATTGCTTCTGTAGTTCAGCAGTGTGCTCATGTATTAGAACAACACCCCATTGCTTCTGTAGTTCAGCAGTGTGCTCATGTATTAGAACACCCCATTGCTTCTGTAGTTCAGCAGTGTGCTCATGTATTAGAGCACCCCATTGCTTCTGTAGTTCAGCAGTGTGCTCATGTATTAGAACACCCCATTGCTTCTGTAGTTCAGCAGTGTGCTCATGTATTAGAACAACACCCCATTGCTTCTGTAGTTCAGCAGTGTGCTCATGTATTAGAACACCCCATTGCTTCTGTAGTTCAGCAGTGTGCTCATGTATTAGAACAACACCCCATTGCTTCTGTAGTTCAGCAGTGTGCTCATGTATTAGAACACCTCATTGCTTCTGTAGTTCAGCAGTGTGCACATGTATTAGAACACCCCATTGCTTCTGTAGTTCAGCAGTGTGCTCATGTATTAGAACACCCCATTGCTTCTGTAGTTCAGCAGTGTGCTCATGTATTAGAACACCCCATTGCTTCTGTAGTTCAGCAGTGTGCTCATGTATTAGAACACCCCATTTCTTCTGTAGTTCAGCAGTGTGCTCATGTATTAGAACACCCCATTGCTTCTGTAGTTCAGCAGTGTGCTCATGTATTAGAACACCCCATTGCTTCTGTAGTTCAGCAGTGTGCTCATGTATTAGAACACCCCATTGCTTCTGTAGTTCAGCAGTGTGCTCATGTATTAGAACACCCCATTGCTTCTGTAGTTCAGCAGTGTGCTCATGTATTAGAACACCCCATTGCTTCTGTAGTTTTGATTTGTTGTGCATATGAAATCAAACCACTGAAAGTGAACATCTTGGATAATTGGCAAAACAGGCAAATTAGTGATTGTCTTATTTAATTGATGACTTTCATAGGCCACACATGCAATTCATTTAAAATAGTAAGAGAACATGAACACAGAGCCACATATGGTAAAATGCAGGAGAGTTTTTAGAAGTTGTTTAAGATGCCTAATTAAAGCACAAAGTGGTCTAACATTTTCACACACGAGTGCCTATTGTTTCTATATCACTGATTACTGACTGGAAATGGAAATTCTCACACCCTGAGGTTTGCATGCAGGTAGTTATATAAAGGATATAAATCAGAAATCTTGAAATGTTTTAATACATTTGCACACTATATAACAAATGGTCATCTCCAAAAAGCAGTGTATTTGATAGGCCATTGCATCTTATACAAATTGCATCTTATATAAATGTATTTATTTTGCTCTTATTGTATTACTTGTACTGTAACACTTGAAATGTATTTGCTTACGATTGTAAGTCGCCCTTGATAAGGGCGCCTGCTAAGAAATAAATAATAATAATAATAATAAATGTGTAAATATCTCAAAGAACAAATTGTAAAGTGATCTCCTAGTCTAAAGACTGCAAATACATCATTAGATTATACAAGAGCTGGGCAAAAACTGAATATTTATCCTGATAAAATAAATCTCCAGGGTTAAATCACGCATTGTTAGATTTCTGCTCAGCAGCAGCGGTAGGTTCAGTATTAAATCGTTCGTTGTTAGATTTCTGCTCAGCAGCAGCGGTAGGTTCAGTATTAAATCGTTCGTTGTTAGATTTCTGCTCAGCAGCAGCGGTAGGTTCAGTATTAAATCGTTCGTTGTTAGATTTCTGCTCAGCAGCAGCGGTAGGTTCAGTATTAAATCGTTTGTTGTTAGATTTCTGCTCAGCAGCAGCGGTAGGTTCAGTATTAAATCGTTCGTTGTTAGATTTCTGCTCAGCAGCAGCGGTAGGTTCAGTATTAAATCGTTCGTTGTTAGATTTCTGCTCAGCAGCAGTGGTAGGTTCAGTATTAAATCGTTCGTTGTTAGATTTCTGCTCAGCAGCAGCGGTAGGTTCAGTATTAAATCGTTCGTTGTTAGATTTCTGCTCAGCAGCAGCGGTAGGTTCAGTATTAAATCGTTCGTTGTTAGATTTCTGCTCAGCAGCAGCGGTAGGTTCAGTATTAAATCGTTCGTTGTTAGATTTCTGCTCAGCAGCAGCGGTAGGTTCAGTATTAAATCGTTTGTTGTTAGATTTCTGCTCAGCAGCAGCGGTAGGTTCAGTATTAAATCGTTCGTTGTTAGATTTCTGCTCAGCAGCAGCGGTAGGTTCAGTATTAAATCGTTCGTTGTTAGATTTCTGCTCAGCAGCAGCGGTAGGTTCAGTATTAAATCGTTCGTTGTTAGATTTCTGCTCAGCAGCAGCGGTAGGTTCAGTATTAAATCGTTCGTTGTTAGATTTCTGCTCAGCAGCAGCGGTAGGTTCAGTATTAAATCGTTCGTTGTTAGATTTCTGCTCAGCAGCTGCGGTAGGTTCAGTATTAAATCGTTCGTTGTTAGATTTCTGCTCAGCAGCAGCGGTAGGTTCAGTATTAAATCGTTCGTTGTTAGATTTCTGCTCAGCAGCAGCGGTAGGTTCAGTATTAAATCGTTCGTTGTTAGATTTCTGCTCAGCAGCAGCGGTAGGTTCAGTATTAAATCGTTCGTTGTTAGATTTCTGCTCAGCAGCAGCGGTAGGTTCAGTATTAAATCGTTCGTTGTTAGATTTCTGCTCAGCAGCAGCGGTAGGTTCAGTATTAAATCGTTTGTTGTTAGATTTCTGCTCAGCAGCAGCGGTAGGTTCAGTATTAAATCGTTCGTTGTTAGATTTCTGCTCAGCAGCAGCGGTAGGTTCAGTATTAAATCGTTCGTTGTTAGATTTCTGCTCAGCAGCAGCGGTAGGTTCAGTATTAAATCGTTCGTTGTTAGATTTCTGCTCAGCAGCAGCGGTAGGTTCAGTATTAAATCGTTCGTTGTTAGATTTCTGCTCAGCAGCAGCGGTAGGTTCAGTATTAAATCGTTCGTTGTTAGATTTCTGCTCAGCAGCAGCGGTAGGTTCAGTATTAAATCGTTCGTTGTTAGATTTCTGCTCAGCAGCAGCGGTAGGTTCAGTATTAAATCGTTCGTTGTTAGATTTCTGCTCAGCAGCAGCGGTAGGTTCAGTATTAAATCGTTCGTTGTTAGATTTCTGCTCAGCAGCAGCGGTAGGTTCAGTATTAAATCGTTCGTTGTTAGATTTCTGCTCAGCAGCAGCGGTAGGTTCAGTATTAAATCGTTCGTTGTTAGATTTCTGCTCAGCAGCAGCGGTAGGTTCAGTATTAAATCGTTCGTTGTTAGATTTCTGCTCAGCAGCAGCGGTAGGTTCAGTATTAAATCGTTCGTTGTTAGATTTCTGCTCAGCAGCAGCGCTAGGTTCAGTATTAAATCGTTCGTTGTTAGATTTCTGCTCAGCAGCAGCGGTAGGTTCAGTATTAAATCGTTCGTTGTTAGATTTCTGCTCAGCAGCAGCGGTAGGTTCAGTATTAAATCGTTCGTTGTTAGATTTCTGCTCAGCAGCAGCGGTAGGTTCAGTATTAAATCGTTCGTTGTTAGATTTCTGCTCAGCAGCAGCGGTAGGTTCAGTATTAAATCGTTCGTTGTTAGATTTCTGCTCAGCAGCAGCGGTAGGTTCAGTATTAAATCGTTCGTTGTTAGATTTCTGCTCAGCAGCAGCGGTACGTTCAGTATTAAATCGTTTGTTGTTAGATTTCTGCTCAGCAGCAGCGGTAGGTTCAGTATTAAATCGTTCGTTGTTAGATTTCTGCTCAGCAGCAGCGGTAGGTTCAGTATTAAATCGTTCGTTGTTAGATTTCTGCTCAGCAGCAGCGGTAGGTTCAGTATTAAATCGTTCGTTGTTAGATTTCTGCTCAGCAGCAGCGGTAGGTTCAGTATTAAATCGTTCGTTGTTAGATTTCTGCTCAGCAGCAGCGGTAGGTTCAGTATTAAATCATTCGTTGTTAGATTTCTGCTCAGCAGCAGCGGTAGGTTCAGTATTAAATCGTTCGTTGTTAGATTTCTGCTCAGCAGCAGCGGTAGGTTCAGTATTAAATCGTTCGTTGTTAGATTTCTGCTCAGCAGCAGCGGTAGGTTCAGTATTAAATCGTTCGTTGTTAGATTTCTGCTCAGCAGCAGCGGTAGGTTCAGTATTAAATCGTTCGTTGTTAGATTTCTGCTCAGCAGCAGCGGTACGTTCAGTATTAAATCGTTCGTTGTTAGATTTCTGCTCAGCAGCAGCGGTAGGTTCAGTATTAAATCGTTCGTTGTTAGATTTCTGCTCAGCAGCAGCGGTAGGTTCAGTATTAAATCGTTCGTTGTTAGATTTCTGCTCAGCAGCAGCGGTAGGTTCAGTATTAAATCGTTCGTTGTTAGATTTCTGCTCAGCAGCAGCGGTAGGTTCAGTATTAAATCGTTCGTTGTTAGATTTCTGCTCAGCAGCAGCGGTAGGTTCAGTATTAAATCGTTCGTTGTTAGATTTCTGCTCAGCAGCAGCGGTAGGTTCAGTATTAAATCGTTCGTTGTTAGATTTCTGCTCAGCAGCAGCGGTAGGTTCAGTATTAAATCGTTCGTTGTTAGATTTCTGCTCAGCAGCAGCGGTAGGTTCAGTATTAAATCGTTCGTTGTTAGATTTCTGCTCAGCAGCAGCGGTAGGTTCAGTATTAAATCGTTCGTTGTTAGATTTCTGCTCAGCAGCAGCGGTAGGTTCAGTATTAAATCGTTCGTTGTTAGATTTCTGCTCAGCAGCAGCGGTAGGTTCAGTATTAATTCGTTCGTTGTTAGATTTCTGCTCAGCAGCAGCGGTAGGTTCAGTATTAAATCGTTCGTTGTTAGATTTCTGCTCAGCAGCAGCGGTAGGTTCAGTATTAAATCGTTCGTTGTTAGATTTCTGCTCAGCAGCAGCGGTAGGTTCAGTATTAAATCGTTCGTTGTTAGATTTCTGCTCAGCAGCAGCGGTAGGTTCAGTATTAAATCGTTCGTTGTTAGATTTCTGCTCAGCAGCAGCGGTAGGTTCAGTATTAAATCGTTCGTTGTTAGATTTCTGCTCAGCAGCAGCGGTAGGTTCAGTATTAAATCGTTCGTTGTTAGATTTCTGCTCAGCAGCAGCGGTAGGTTCAGTATTAAATCGTTCGTTGTTAGATTTCTGCTCAGCAGCAGCGGTAGGTTCAGTATTAAATCGTTCGTTGTTAGATTTCTGCTCAGCAGCAGCGGTAGGTTCAGTATTAAATCGTTCGTTGTTAGATTTCTGCTCAGCAGCAGCGGTAGGTTCAGTATTAAATCGTTCGTTGTTAGATTTCTGCTCAGCAGCAGTGGTAGGTTCAGTATTAAATCGTTCGTTGTTAGATTTCTGCTCAGCAGCAGCGGTAGGTTCAGTATTAAATCGTTCGTTGTTAGATTTCTGCTCAGCAGCAGCGGTAGGTTCAGTATTAAATCGTTCGTTGTTAGATTTCTGCTCAGCAGCAGCGGTAGGTTCAGTATTAAATCGTTCGGTTAGATTTCTGCTCAGCAGCAGCGCTAGGTTCAGTATTAAATCGTTCGTTGTTAGATTTCTGCTCAGCAGCAGCGGTAGGTTCAGTATTAAATCGTTCGTTGTTAGATTTCTGCTCAGCAGCAGCGGTAGGTTCAGTATTAAATCGTTCGTTGTTAGATTTCTGCTCAGCAGCAGCGGTAGGTTCAGTATTAAATCGTTCGTTGTTAGATTTCTGCTCAGCAGCAGCGGTAGGTTCAGTATTAAATCGTTCGTTGTTAGATTTCTGCTCAGCAGCAGCGGTAGGTTCAGTATTAAATCGTTCGTTGTTAGATTTCTGCTCAGCAGCAGCGGTACGTTCAGTATTAAATCGTTCGTTGTTAGATTTCTGCTCAGCAGCAGCGGTAGGTTCAGTATTAAATCGTTCGTTGTTAGATTTCTGCTCAGCAGCAGCGGTAGGTTCAGTATTAAATCGTTCGTTGTTAGATTTCTGCTCAGCAGCAGCGGTACGTTCAGTATTAAATCGTTCGTTGTTAGATTTCTGCTCAGCAGCAGCGGTAGGTTCAGTATTAAATCGTTCGTTGTTAGATTTCTGCTCAGCAGCAGCGGTAGGTTCAGTATTAAATCGTTCGTTGTTAGATTTCTGCTCAGCAGCAGCGGTAGGTTCAGTATTAAATCGTTCGTTGTTAGATTTCTGCTCAGCAGCAGCGGTAGGTTCAGTATTAAATCGTTCGTTGTTAGATTTCTGCTCAGCAGCAGCGGTAGGTTCAGTATTAAATCGTTCGTTGTTAGATTTCTGCTCAGCAGCAGCGGTAGGTTCAGTATTAAATCGTTCGTTGTTAGATTTCTGCTCAGCAGCAGCGCTAGGTTCAGTATTAAATCGTTCGTTGTTAGATTTCTGCTCAGCAGCAGCGGTAGGTTCAGTATTAAATCGTTTGTTGTTAGATTTCTGCTCAGCAGCAGCGGTAGGTTCAGTATTAAATCGTTCGTTGTTAGATTTCTGCTCAGCAGCAGCGGTAGGTTCAGTATTAAATCGTTCGTTGTTAGATTTCTGCTCAGCAGCAGCGGTAGGTTCAGTATTAAATCGTTCGTTGTTAGATTTCTGCTCAGCAGCAGTGGTAGGTTCAGTATTAAATCGTTCGTTGTTAGATTTCTGCTCAGCAGCAGCGGTAGGTTCAGTATTAAATCGTTCGTTGTTAGATTTCTGCTCAGCAGCAGCGGTAGGTTCAGTATTAAATCGTTCGTTGTTAGATTTCTGCTCAGCAGCAGCGGTAGGTTCAGTATTAAATCGTTCGTTGTTAGATTTCTGCTCAGCAGCAGCGGTAGGTTCAGTATTAAATCGTTCGTTGTTAGATTTCTGCTCAACAGCAGCGGTAGGTTCAGTATTAAATCGTTCGTTGTTAGATTTCTGCTCAGCAGCAGCGGTACGTTCAGTATTAAATCGTTCGTTGTTAGATTTCTGCTCAGCAGCTGCGGTAGGTTCAGTATTAAATCGTTCGTTGTTAGATTTCTGCTCAGCAGCTGCGGTAGGTTCAGTATTAAATCGTTCGTTGTTAGATTTCTGCTCAGCAGCAGCGGTAGGTTCAGTATTAAATCGTTCGTTGTTAGATTTCTGCTCAGCAGCAGCGGTAGGTTCAGTATTAAATCGTTCGTTGTTAGATTTCTGCTCAGCAGCAGCGGTAGGTTCAGTATTAAATCGTTCGTTGTTAGATTTCTGCTCAGCAGCAGCGCTAGGTTCAGTATTAAATCGTTCGTTGTTAGATTTCTGCTCAGCAGCAGCGCTAGGTTCAGTATTAAATCGTTCGTTGTTAGATTTCTGCTCAGCAGCAGCGGTAGGTTCAGTATTAAATCGTTCGTTGTTAGATTTCTGCTCAGCAGCAGCGGTAGGTTCAGTATTAAATCGTTCGTTGTTAGATTTCTGCTCAGCAGCAGCGGTAGGTTCAGTATTAAATCGTTCGTTGTTAGATTTCTGCTCAGCAGCAGCGGTAGGTTCAGTATTAAATCGTTCGTTGTTAGATTTCTGCACAGCAGCAGCGGTAGGTTCAGTATTAAATCGTTCGTTGTTAGATTTCTGCTCAGCAGCAGCGGTAGGTTCAGTATTAAATCGTTCGTTGTTAGATTTCTGCTCAGCAGCAGCGGTAGGTTCAGTATTAAATCGTTCGTTGTTAGATTTCTGCTCAGCAGCAGCGGTAGGTTCAGTATTAAATCGTTTGTTGTTAGATTTCTGCTCAGCAGCAGCGGTAGGTTCAGTATTAAATCGTTCGTTGTTAGATTTCTGCTCAGCAGCAGCGGTAGGTTCAGTATTAAATCGTTCGTTGTTAGATTTCTGCTCAGCAGCAGCGGTAGGTTCAGTATTAAATCGTTCGTTGTTAGATTTCTGCTCAGCAGCAGCGGTAGGTTCAGTATTAAATCGTTCGTTGTTAGATTTCTGCTCAGCAGCAGCGGTAGGTTCAGTATTAAATCGTTCGTTGTTAGATTTCTGCTCAGCAGCAGCGGTAGGTTCAGTATTAAATCGTTCGTTGTTAGATTTCTGCTCAGCAGCAGCGGTAGGTTCAGTATTAAATCGTTCGTTGTTAGATTTCTGCTCAGCAGCAGCGGTAGGTTCAGTATTAAATCGTTCGTTGTTAGATTTCTGCTCAGCAGCAGCGGTAGGTTCAGTATTAAATCGTTCGTTGTTAGATTTCTGCTCAGCAGCAGCGGTACGTTCAGTATTAAATCGTTCGTTGTTAGATTTCTGCTCAGCAGCAGCGGTAGGTTCAGTATTAAATCGTTCGTTGTTAGATTTCTGCTCAGCAGCAGCGGTAGGTTCAGTATTAAATCGTTCGTTGTTAGATTTCTGCTCAGCAGCAGCGGTACGTTCAGTATTAAATCGTTTGTTGTTAGATTTCTGCTCAGCAGCAGCGCTAGGTTCAGTATTAAATCGTTCGTTGTTAGATTTCTGCTCAGCAGCAGCGGTAGGTTCAGTATTAAATCGTTCGTTGTTAGATTTCTGCTCAGCAGCAGCGGTAGGTTCAGTATTAAATCGTTCGTTGTTAGATTTCTGCTCAGCAGCAGCGGTAGGTTCAGTATTAAATCGTTCGTTGTTAGATTTCTGCTCAGCAGCAGCGGTAGGTTCAGTATTAAATCGTTCGTTGTTAGATTTCTGCTCAGCAGCAGCGGTAGGTTCAGTATTAAATCGTTCGTTGTTAGATTTCTGCTCAGCAGCAGCGGTAGGTTCAGTATTAAATCGTTCGTTGTTAGATTTCTGCTCAGCAGCAGCGGTAGGTTCAGTATTAAATCGTTCGTTGTTAGATTTCTGCTCAGCAGCAGCGGTAGGTTCAGTATTAAATCGTTCGTTGTTAGATTTCTGCTCAGCAGCAGCGGTAGGTTCAGTATTAAATCGTTCGTTGTTAGATTTCTGCTCAGCAGCAGCGGTAGGTTCAGTATTAAATCGTTCGTTGTTAGATTTCTGCTCAGCAGCAGCGGTAGGTTCAGTATTAAATCGTTCGTTGTTAGATTTCTGCTCAGCAGCAGCGGTAGGTTCAGTATTAAATCGTTCGTTGTTAGATTTCTGCTCAGCAGCTGCGGTAGGTTCAGTATTAAATCGTTCGTTGTTAGATTTCTGCTCAGCAGCAGCGGTAGGTTCAGTATTAAATCGTTCGTTGTTAGATTTCTGCTCAGCAGCAGCGGTAGGTTCAGTATTAAATCGTTCGTTGTTAGATTTCTGCTCAGCAGCAGCGGTAGGTTCAGTATTAAATCGTTCGTTGTTAGATTTCTGCTCAGCAGCAGCGCTAGGTTCAGTATTAAATCGTTCGTTGTTAGATTTCTGCTCAGCAGCAGCGGTAGGTTCAGTATTAAATCGTTCGTTGTTAGATTTCTGCTCAGCAGCAGCGGTAGGTTCAGTATTAAATCGTTCGGTTAGATTTCTGCTCAGCAGCAGCGGTAGGTTCAGTATTAAATCGTTCGTTGTTAGATTTCTGCTCAGCAGCAGCGGTAGGTTCAGTATTAAATCGTTCGTTGTTAGATTTCTGCTCAGCAGCAGCGGTAGGTTCAGTATTAAATCGTTCGTTGTTAGATTTCTGCTCAGCAGCAGCGGTAGGTTCAGTATTAAATCGTTCGGTTAGATTTCTGCTCAGCAGCAGCGGTAGGTTCAGTATTAAATCGTTCGTTGTTAGATTTCTGCTCAGCAGCAGCGGTAGGTTCAGTATTAAATCGTTCGTTGTTAGATTTCTGCTCAGCAGCAGCGGTAGGTTCAGTATTAAATCGTTCGTTGTTAGATTTCTGCTCAGCAGCAGCGGTAGGTTCAGTATTAAATCGTTCGTTGTTAGATTTCTGCTCAGCAGCAGCGGTAGGTTCAGTATTAAATCGTTCGTTGTTAGATTTCTGCTCAGCAGCAGCGGTAGGTTCAGTATTAAATCGTTCGTTGTTAGATTTCTGCTCAGCAGCAGCGGTAGGTTCAGTATTAAATCGTTCGTTGTTAGATTTCTGCTCAGCAGCAGCGGTAGGTTCAGTATTAAATCGTTCGTTGTTAGATTTCTGCTCAGCAGCAGCGGTAGGTTCAGTATTAAATCGTTTGTTGTTAGATTTCTGCTCAGCAGCAGCGGTAGGTTCAGTATTAAATCGTTCGTTGTTAGATTTCTGCTCAGCAGCAGCGGTAGGTTCAGTATTAAATCGTTCGTTGTTAGATTTCTGCTCAGCAGCAGCGGTAGGTTCAGTATTAAATCGTTCGTTGTTAGATTTCTGCTCAGCAGCAGCGGTAGGTTCAGTATTAAATCGTTCGTTGTTAGATTTCTGCTCAGCAGCAGCGGTAGGTTCAGTATTAAATCGTTCGTTGTTAGATTTCTGCTCAGCAGCAGCGGTAGGTTCAGTATTAAATCGTTCGTTGTTAGATTTCTGCTCAGCAGCAGCGCTAGGTTCAGTATTAAATCGTTCGTTGTTAGATTTCTGCTCAGCAGCAGCGGTAGGTTCAGTATTAAATCGTTCGTTGTTAGATTTCTGCTCAGCAGCAGCGGTAGGTTCAGTATTAAATCGTTCGTTGTTAGATTTCTGCTCAGCAGCAGTGGTAGGTTCAGTATTAAATCGTTCGTTGTTAGATTTCTGCTCAGCAGCAGCGGTAGGTTCAGTATTAAATCGTTCGTTGTTAGATTTCTGCTCAGCAGCAGCGGTAGGTTCAGTATTAAATCGTTCGTTGTTAGATTTCTGCTCAGCAGCAGCGGTAGGTTCAGTATTAAATCGTTCGGTTAGATTTCTGCTCAGCAGCAGCGGTAGGTTCAGTATTAAATCGTTCGTTGTTAGATTTCTGCTCAGCAGCAGCGGTAGGTTCAGTATTAAATCGTTCGTTGTTAGATTTCTGCTCAGCAGCAGCGGTAGGTTCAGTATTAAATCGTTCGTTGTTAGATTTCTGCTCAGCAGCAGCGGTAGGTTCAGTATTAAATCGTTCGTTGTTAGATTTCTGCTCAGCAGCAGCGGTAGGTTCAGTATTAAATCGTTCGTTGTTAGATTTCTGCTCAGCAGCAGCGGTAGGTTCAGTATTAAATCGTTCGTTGTTAGATTTCTGCTCAGCAGCAGCGGTAGGTTCAGTATTAAATCGTTCGTTGTTAGATTTCTGCTCAGCAGCAGCGGTAGGTTCAGTATTAAATCGTTCGTTGTTAGATTTCTGCTCAGCAGCAGCGGTAGGTTCAGTATTAAATCGTTTGTTGTTAGATTTCTGCTCAGCAGCAGCGGTAGGTTCAGTATTAAATCGTTCGTTGTTAGATTTCTGCTCAGCAGCAGCGGTAGGTTCAGTATTAAATCGTTCGTTGTTAGATTTCTGCTCAGCAGCAGCGGTAGGTTCAGTATTAAATCGTTTGTTGTTAGATTTCTGCTCAGCAGCAGCGGTAGGTTCAGTATTAAATCGTTCGTTGTTAGATTTCTGCACAGCAGCAGCGGTAGGTTCAGTATTAAATCGTTCGTTGTTAGATTTCTGCTCAGCAGCAGCGGTAGGTTCAGTATTAAATCGTTTGTTGTTAGATTTCTGCTCAGCAGCAGCGGTAGGTTCAGTATTAAATCGTTCGTTGTTAGATTTCTGCTCAGCAGCAGCGCTAGGTTCAGTATTAAATCGTTCGTTGTTAGATTTCTGCTCAGCAGCAGCGGTACGTTCAGTATTAAATCGTTTGTTGTTAGATTTCTGCTCAGCAGCAGCGGTAGGTTCAGTATTAAATCGTTCGTTGTTAGATTTCTGCTCAGCAGCAGCGGTAGGTTCAGTATTAAATCGTTCGTTGTTAGATTTCTGCTCAGCAGCAGCGGTAGGTTCAGTATTAAATCGTTCGTTGTTAGATTTCTGCTCAGCAGCAGTGGTAGGTTCAGTATTAAATCGTTCGTTGTTAGATTTCTGCTCAGCAGCAGCGGTAGGTTCAGTATTAAATCGTTCGTTGTTAGATTTCTGCTCAGCAGCAGCGGTAGGTTCAGTATTAAATCGTTCGTTGTTAGATTTCTGCTCAGCAGCAGCGGTAGGTTCAGTATTAAATCGTTCGTTGTTAGATTTCTGCTCAGCAGCAGCGGTACGTTCAGTATTAAATCGTTTGTTGTTAGATTTCTGCTCAGCAGCAGCGGTACGTTCAGTATTAAATCGTTCGTTGTTAGATTTCTGCTCAGCAGCAGCGGTAGGTTCAGTATTAAATCGTTCGTTGTTAGATTTCTGCTCAGCAGCAGCGCTAGGTTCAGTATTAAATCGTTCGTTGTTAGATTTCTGCTCAGCAGCAGCGGTAGGTTCAGTATTAAATCGTTCGTTGTTAGATTTCTGCTCAGCAGCAGCGGTAGGTTCAGTATTAAATCGTTCGTTGTTAGATTTCTGCTCAGCAGCAGCGGTAGGTTCAGTATTAAATCGTTCGTTGTTAGATTTCTGCTCAGCAGCAGCGGTAGGTTCAGTATTAAATCGTTCGTTGTTAGATTTCTGCTCAGCAGCAGCGGTAGGTTCAGTATTAAATCGTTCGTTGTTAGATTTCTGCTCAGCAGCAGCGGTAGGTTCAGTATTAAATCGTTCGTTGTTAGATTTCTGCTCAGCAGCAGCGGTAGGTTCAGTATTAAATCGTTCGTTGTTAGATTTCTGCTCAGCAGCAGCGGTAGGTTCAGTATTAAATCGTTCGTTGTTAGATTTCTGCTCAGCAGCAGCGGTAGGTTCAGTATTAAATCGTTCGTTGTTAGATTTCTGCTCAGCAGCAGCGGTAGGTTCAGTATTAAATCGTTCGTTGTTAGATTTCTGCTCAGCAGCAGCGGTAGGTTCAGTATTAAATCGTTCGTTGTTAGATTTCTGCTCAGCAGCAGCGGTAGGTTCAGTATTAAATCGTTCGTTGTTAGATTTCTGCTCAGCAGCAGCGGTAGGTTCAGTATTAAATCGTTCGTTGTTAGATTTCTGCTCAGCAGCAGCGGTAGGTTCAGTATTAAATCGTTCGTTGTTAGATTTCTGCTCAGCAGCAGCGGTAGGTTCAGTATTAAATCGTTCGTTGTTAGATTTCTGCTCAGCAGCAGCGGTAGGTTCAGTATTAAATCGTTCGTTGTTAGATTTCTGCTCAGCAGCAGCGGTAGGTTCAGTATTAAATCGTTCGTTGTTAGATTTCTGCTCAGCAGCTGCGGTAGGTTCAGTTTTTTGTTTTTCCAGGTAGTTATTACTAAAAGATTAGAAGTTAAGATGTGAGCATGAAAGACACAGATCAGTTGCATCTCCTAGTATTATCTGCTTGCATTCCAGAGTGAACTCAGCACAGTATTTAATTCATATTTTAATAAGGGTCAGGCAGTAACATTTACAGGGGAAAGTGTTAGGAGAGCATTGTGAAATTGGGCTGTTTTAAACTGAAATAAATGCATTAAACTGTTGCGTAAGTCACTTGTTTGTTTTTGAAAGGTGGTAAACAGTTCTGTTTTTATTTCTTTTTGCTGTTTTAGGTTTTTTAGCTCTGAGCAGTACAGAACAGGCAAACCAAACCCAGGTACAGTACTTTATTTATTTGACGTCTTTTAACTGATAATACAGGCTTGAAGACTTGGTCCTATATTTAAACAAAGCCAGGAACTGTGCCAGGTGATGGGAATATGAAAATACACCACATTACAGGGGGTCCCAATTGCACCCTGCATACATTGTCAATATAGTGTGTGCTGAGCACAGACAATAACACAGGGCTGGCATTGAGTCTGCACACTGGGAATGAGTGTCTGTGCTGACATCGTTATACATCACATCCCCACTGGAACCAATCAGCAGCAGCTACACTCAGCGTAGATCTCACTCAGAATGTCGGTGTCGAAGCATTCAAAATGTTTAAACCACAACAAGCTTTATAGAAACAGACTGTGTGTGTTACGACCAGCTTTCCTGTGTTTGGTTTTTTTGTTTATTTAGATTTAATGACTTGTATGTTTATACATATTCGTTGGCTACCCCTAATCAAGTTGACATGCCCGACTGATCAGAGGAAGCCACTGAACACTTAGAAACATACATTACTATACACATCACTGGATAGCCCTTCATTGTGTGTGTGAATATATATATATATATATATATATATATATATATATATATATATATATATATATATATATATATGTATATGCTGAGCCGCTGTGATTTCCCCAGAGCTGTAACTCATACCCATTCTGTTTTTCAGAGGAGCTTCTGAAACAGACACCCTTCCCTTTCAACAGCACCCATGTGATGACTCCTTTCTGCTTCAAAGAGTGGATTGACAAGCACAGGCAGGAGCTGAGTAGGAGACCCTCCCTGGACATGTTCGGGGTGCAGTTTGAGACAGAGGTGACCTCTCTCTCTCAGCTTTCAGTGAGGGGTGCAGTTTGAGACAGAGGAACCCTCTCTCTCTCTCTCAGCTTTCAGTGAGGGGTGCAGTTGGAAACAGAGGAACCCTCTCTCTCTCTCTGCTTTCAGTGAGGGGTGCAGTTTGAGACAGAGGTGCCCTCTCTCTCTCTCTGCTTTCAGTGAGGGGTGCAGTTTGAGACAGAGGTGCCCTCTCTCTCTGCTTTCAGTGAGGGGTGCAGTTTGAGACAGAGGTGCCCTCTCTCTGTCAGCTTTCAGTGAGGGGTGCAGTTTGAGACAGAGGTGCCCTCTCTCTCTCTCTGCTTTCAGTGAGGGGTGCAGTTTGAGACAGAGGTGCCCTCTCTCTCTCAGCTTTCAGTGAGGGGTGCAGTTTGAGACAGAGGAACCCTCTCTCTCTCTGCTTTCAGTGAGGGGTGCAGTTTGAGACAGAGGTGCCCTCTCTCTCTCTGCTTTCAGTGAGGGGTGCAGTTTGAGACAGAGGAACCCTCTCTCTCTCTCTCAGCTTTCAGTGAGGGGTGCAGTTTGAGACAGAGGTGCCCTCTCTCTCTCAGCTTTCAGTGAGGGGTGCAGTTTGAGACAGAGGTGCCCTCTCTCTCTCAGCTTTCAGTGAGGGGTGCAGTTTGAGACAGAGGAACCCTCTCTCTCTCTGCTTTCAGTGAGGGGTGCAGTTTGAGACAGAGGTGCCCTCTCTCTCTCTCTGCTTTCAGTGAGGGGTGCAGTTTGAGACAGAGGTGCCCTCTCTCTGTCAGCTTTCAGTGAGGGGTGCAGTTTGAGACAGAGGTGCCCTCTCTCTCTCTCTGCTTTCAGTGAGGGGTGCAGTTTGAGACAGAGGTGCCCTCTCTCTCTCTCTGCTTTCAGTGAGGGGTGCAGTTTGAGACAGAGGTGCCCTCTCTCTCTCTCTGCTTTCAGTGAGGGGTGCAGTTTGAGACAGAGGTGCCCTCTCCCTGTCTGCTTTCATTGAAGGGTGCAGTTTGAGACAGAGGTGCCCTCTCCCTCTTCGCTTTCACTGAGGGGTGCAGTTTGTTTTTCTGATGCACGCTGACATTCATGAGCTACCTGAGTTCTGTGATGAGAATGTCAGGGAACATGGAGTTAGCCTTCTGGAAGCGTCCCCTGGTAAACGCATAGCAACGACTCACAAAGCACAGCAAATGCATTGTTAACTGCTGTAAAGCCCATTAAAAAATTCTTAAATTGTTATTTTACAGGAGAAATGACGGTCATGTTAAATAAAAGCAAAAAATATGAACAGGAATGATCTAGGCTTTAATAAAATACCAATGCAGCTTGCCCTTCTAAAAGCGTCCCATAGTAAAAACACAGCAAAGTGTAATAAAGCACAGTGAAAGCATAGGTAAAGCATTGTGAAGCACAGAGAGGTATGGTAAAGCGTGGTATATTATAATAAATGCATAGTATAACCATGGAGCAACACTGCAAAATTACTGTACCCTGCAAATGTACTGTGGTAAACATTCATAAGGGTGTTTAGTGAGTATCAGAAGGATATTTCTCAGTTCTGCAGAACATCTTATAAAATGATAGTGTAAGCCATAAATATTTGCGACCAAAATATTTGGCGAATCACATCCATAAAACCTATTATGCTCCAGAAATATTGGTGACCTGTTGCAATATACAAAGTATGTATTGATATTCGTGCCAAAAAAATGTTTGTGTTTTGAAAAAAGCATGATAAAAGTCTTGCAAATATGTATGGCTTTACAGTACCTTCAGGATCATCTTTATAAAGCCAGGCTTTTTTTCAAAGACGTTTATATAACTATAATTCAGTGTGCATTTTTGATGTAACACTGCTTAATAATGACCCACCCGTAGTGCTTATTTGTGCAGCCGTTGTGTTTCTGTAGCTGGAGTTTTGATTGGACCTCATTGCGCACTCAGTGCTTTCATCCTTGCAGAAGCAGGGACCCCTGTGATGTCACGTGTGTTCTGAATTCTTATAACAAAGATTCCGTTTCTGTTCCTTTCTTTACCACAGACTATGCTATATGGGGACGGAGAAAGTGAAGGATGCAAACCCTATGCAGACATCTGGATATGGCAGCTGGTAGGTCTGTCTTACTGTGTTTGTTATAAAAGCAAATAAAGACACATTTGTTGTTATTTTTGATGCTGAGAAGCAATGGTCTTGTGTATCTAGACCCATGGAATTTCCCTGCATTATAGGAGATTCATGTATCAGAGATATAGTGGAGACATCTGGGGATTGCATACTTCAAAGTGTCAGCTGTATCTTCAGAACAGCTCATCATCCAATTGCAGAACAGTTCTAATCTCTAATAGGCTGATCTGATTTAGATTCATCTCTAAATCAGATCAAAGTTATTCCAAAAAGCTATGATTGTACAGTGAGGTCATTTTCCAGGCAACTGATGCCTGACTGTCTGTGCTGTTGAAGTCCACCTCTTGTTTAACTATTGTCTGATTCTGATGAAACTGCATTGGCATTTAAAGTGAGATATGCTTCTCAGAGCTCTGTGGGTGTTGGTGCATGATACCCTGGCTGGGAGAGATGGAAGTGTCTGACAGATCCTGTTTGTCTCGGCGCTCTGTGGATGCAGGTGCATGATACCCTGGCTGGGAGAGATGGAAGTGTCTGACAGATCCTGTTTGTCTCAGAGCTCTGTGGATGCAGGTGCATGATACCCTGGCTGGGAGAGATGGAAGTGTCTGACAGATCCTGTTTGTCTCGGCGCTCTGTGGATGTAGGTGCATGATACCCTGGCTGGGAGAGATGGAAGTGTCTGACAGATCCTGTTTGTCTCGGCGCTCTGTGGATGCAGGTGCATGATACCCTGGCTGGGAGAGATGGAAGTGTCTGACAGATCCTGTTTGTCTCAGAGCTCTGTGGATGTAGGTGCATGATACCCTGGCTGGGAGAGATGGAAGTGTCTGACAGATCCTGTTTGTCTCGGCGCTCTGTGGATGCAGGTGCATGATACCCTGGCTGGGAGAGATGGAAGTGTCTGACAGATCCTGTTTGTCTCAGCGCACTGTGGATGCAGGTGCATGATACCCTGACTGGGAGAGATGGAAGTGTCTGACAGATCCTGTTTGTCTCAGAGCTCTGTGGATGTAGGTGCATGATACCCTGGCTGGGAGAGATGGAAGTGTCTGACAGATCCTGTTTGTCTCGGCGCTCTGTGGATGCAGGTGCATGATACCCTGGCTGGGAGAGATGGAAGTGTCTGACAGATCCTGTTTGTCTCAGAGCTCTGTGGATGTAGGTGCATGATACCCTGGCTGGGAGAGATGGAAGTGTCTGACAGATCCTGTTTGTCTCGGCGCTCTGTGGATGCAGGTGCATGATACCCTGGCTGGGAGAGATGGAAGTGTCTGACAGATCCTGTTTGTCTCAGCGCAGTGTGGATGTAGGTGCATGATACTCTGACTGGGAGAGATGGAAGTGTCTGACAGATCCTGTTTGTCTCAGCGCTCTGTGGATGCAGGTGCATGATACCCTGGCTGGGAGAGATGGAAGTGTCTGACAGATCCTGTTTGTCTCAGCGCTCTGTGGATGTAGGTGCATGATACTCTGACTGGGAGAGATGGAAGTGTCTGACAGTTTGTCTCAGCACTCTGTGGATGCAGGTGCATGATACCCTGACTGGGAGAGATGGAAGTGTCTGACAGATCCTGTTTGTCTCAGCGCTCTGTGGATGCAGGTGCATGATACCCTGGCTGGGAGAGATGGAAGTGTCTGACAGATCCTGTTTGTCTCAGCGCACTGTGGATGCAGGTGCATGATACCCTGGCTGGGAGAGATGGAAGTGTCTGACAGATCCTGTTTGTCTCAGCGCTCTGTGGATGTAGGTGCATGATACTCTGACTGGGAGAGATGGAAGTGTCTGACAGATCCTGTTTGTCTCAGAGCTCTGTGGATGCAGGTGCATGATACCCTGGCTGGGAGAGATGGAAGTGTCTGACAGATCCTGTTTGTCTCAGCGCTCTGTGGATGCAGGTGCATGATACCCTGGCTGGGAGAGATGGAAGTGTCTGACAGATCCTGTTTGTCTCGGCGCAGTGTGGATGCAGGTGCATGATACCCTGGCTGGGAGAGATGGAAGTGTCTGACAGATCCTGTTTGTCTCAGAGCTCTGTGGATGCAGGTGCATGATACCCTGGCTGGGAGAGATGGAAGTGTCTGACAGATCCTGTTTGTCTCAGCGCACTGTGGGTGTAGGTGCATGATACTCTGACTGGGAGAGATGGAAGTGTCTGACAGATCCTGTTTGTCTCAGAGCTCTGTGGATGTAGGTGCATGATACCCTGGCTGGGAGAGATGGAAGTGTCTGACAGATCCTGTTTGTCTCAGCGCTCTGTGGATGCAGGTGCATGATACCCTGGCTGGGAGAGATGGAAGTGTCTGACAGATCCTGTTTGTCTCAGAGCTCTGTGGATGTAGGTGCATGATACCCTGGCTGGGAGAGATGGAAGTGTCTGACAGATCCTGTTTGTCTCGGCGCTCTGTGGATGCAGGTGCATGATACCCTGGCTGGGAGAGATGGAAGTGTCTGACAGATCCTGTTTGTCTCAGAGCTCTGTGGATGCAGGTGCATGATACCCTGGCTGGGAGAGATGGAAGTGTCTGACAGATCCTGTTTGTCTCGGCGCTCTGTGGATGTAGGTGCATGATACCCTGGCTGGGAGAGATGGAAGTGTCTGACAGATCCTGTTTGTCTCGGCGCTCTGTGGATGCAGGTGCATGATACCCTGGCTGGGAGAGATGGAAGTGTCTGACAGATCCTGTTTGTCTCAGAGCTCTGTGGATGTAGGTGCATGATACCCTGGCTGGGAGAGATGGAAGTGTCTGACAGATCCTGTTTGTCTCGGCGCTCTGTGGATGCAGGTGCATGATACCCTGGCTGGGAGAGATGGAAGTGTCTGACAGATCCTGTTTGTCTCAGCGCACTGTGGATGCAGGTGCATGATACCCTGACTGGGAGAGATGGAAGTGTCTGACAGATCCTGTTTGTCTCAGAGCTCTGTGGATGTAGGTGCATGATACCCTGGCTGGGAGAGATGGAAGTGTCTGACAGATCCTGTTTGTCTCGGCGCTCTGTGGATGCAGGTGCATGATACCCTGGCTGGGAGAGATGGAAGTGTCTGACAGATCCTGTTTGTCTCAGAGCTCTGTGGATGTAGGTGCATGATACCCTGGCTGGGAGAGATGGAAGTGTCTGACAGATCCTGTTTGTCTCGGCGCTCTGTGGATGCAGGTGCATGATACCCTGGCTGGGAGAGATGGAAGTGTCTGACAGATCCTGTTTGTCTCAGCGCAGTGTGGATGTAGGTGCATGATACTCTGACTGGGAGAGATGGAAGTGTCTGACAGATCCTGTTTGTCTCAGCGCTCTGTGGATGCAGGTGCATGATACCCTGGCTGGGAGAGATGGAAGTGTCTGACAGATCCTGTTTGTCTCAGCGCTCTGTGGATGTAGGTGCATGATACTCTGACTGGGAGAGATGGAAGTGTCTGACAGTTTGTCTCAGCACTCTGTGGATGCAGGTGCATGATACCCTGACTGGGAGAGATGGAAGTGTCTGACAGATCCTGTTTGTCTCAGCGCTCTGTGGATGCAGGTGCATGATACCCTGGCTGGGAGAGATGGAAGTGTCTGACAGATCCTGTTTGTCTCAGCGCACTGTGGATGCAGGTGCATGATACCCTGGCTGGGAGAGATGGAAGTGTCTGACAGATCCTGTTTGTCTCAGCGCTCTGTGGATGTAGGTGCATGATACTCTGACTGGGAGAGATGGAAGTGTCTGACAGATCCTGTTTGTCTCAGAGCTCTGTGGATGCAGGTGCATGATACCCTGGCTGGGAGAGATGGAAGTGTCTGACAGATCCTGTTTGTCTCAGCGCTCTGTGGATGCAGGTGCATGATACCCTGGCTGGGAGAGATGGAAGTGTCTGACAGATCCTGTTTGTCTCGGCGCAGTGTGGATGCAGGTGCATGATACCCTGGCTGGGAGAGATGGAAGTGTCTGACAGATCCTGTTTGTCTCAGAGCTCTGTGGATGCAGGTGCATGATACCCTGGCTGGGAGAGATGGAAGTGTCTGACAGATCCTGTTTGTCTCAGCGCACTGTGGGTGTAGGTGCATGATACTCTGACTGGGAGAGATGGAAGTGTCTGACAGATCCTGTTTGTCTCGGCGCTCTGTGGATGCAGGTGCATGATACCCTGGCTGGGAGAGATGGAAGTGTCTGACAGATCCTGTTTGTCTCAGAGCTCTGTGGATGCAGGTGCATGATACCCTGGCTGGGAGAGATGGAAGTGTCTGACAGATCCTGTTTGTCTCGGCGCTCTGTGGATGTAGGTACATGATACCCTGACTGGGAGAGATGGAAGTGTCTGACAGATCCTGTTTGTCTCAGAGCTCTGTGGGTGTTGGTGCATGATACCCTGGCTGGGAGAGATGGAAGTGTCTGACAGATCCTGTTTGTCTCAGCGCACTGTGGATGCAGGTGCATGATACCCTGGCTGGGAGAGATGGAAGTGTCTGACAGATCCTGTTTGTCTCGGCGCTCTGTGGATGTAGGTGCATGATACCCTGACTGGGAGAGATGGAAGTGCCTGACAGATCCTGTTTGTCTCGGTGCTCTGTGGATGCAGGTGCATGATACCCTGGCTGGGAGAGATGGAAGTGTCTGACAGATCCTGTTTGTCTCGGCGCTCTGTGGATGTAGGTGCATGATACCCTGACTGGGAGAGATGGAAGTGCCTGACAGATCCTGTTTGTCTCGGTGCTCTGTGGGTGTTGGTGCATGATACCCTGGCTGGGAGAGATGGAAGTGTCTGACAGATCCTGTTTGTCTCAGCGCACTGTGGATGCAGGTGCATGATACCCTGGCTGGGAGAGATGGAAGTGTCTGACAGATCCTGTTTGTCTCGGCGCTCTGTGGATGCAGGTGCATGATACCCTGGCTGGGAGAGATGGAAGTGTCTGACAGATCCTGTTTGTCTCAGCGCAGTGTGGATGTAGGTGCATGATACTCTGACTGGGAGAGATGGAAGTGTCTGACAGATCCTGTTTGTCTCAGCGCTCTGTGGATGCAGGTGCATGATACCCTGGCTGGGAGAGATGGAAGTGTCTGACAGATCCTGTTTGTCTCAGCGCTCTGTGGATGTAGGTGCATGATACTCTGACTGGGAGAGATGGAAGTGTCTGACAGTTTGTCTCAGCACTCTGTGGATGCAGGTGCATGATACCCTGACTGGGAGAGATGGAAGTGTCTGACAGATCCTGTTTGTCTCAGCGCTCTGTGGATGCAGGTGCATGATACCCTGGCTGGGAGAGATGGAAGTGTCTGACAGATCCTGTTTGTCTCAGCGCACTGTGGATGCAGGTGCATGATACCCTGGCTGGGAGAGATGGAAGTGTCTGACAGATCCTGTTTGTCTCAGCGCTCTGTGGATGTAGGTGCATGATACTCTGACTGGGAGAGATGGAAGTGTCTGACAGATCCTGTTTGTCTCAGAGCTCTGTGGATGCAGGTGCATGATACCCTGGCTGGGAGAGATGGAAGTGTCTGACAGATCCTGTTTGTCTCAGCGCTCTGTGGATGCAGGTGCATGATACCCTGGCTGGGAGAGATGGAAGTGTCTGACAGATCCTGTTTGTCTCGGCGCAGTGTGGATGCAGGTGCATGATACCCTGGCTGGGAGAGATGGAAGTGTCTGACAGATCCTGTTTGTCTCAGAGCTCTGTGGATGCAGGTGCATGATACCCTGGCTGGGAGAGATGGAAGTGTCTGACAGATCCTGTTTGTCTCAGCGCACTGTGGGTGTAGGTGCATGATACTCTGACTGGGAGAGATGGAAGTGTCTGACAGATCCTGTTTGTCTCGGCGCTCTGTGGATGCAGGTGCATGATACCCTGGCTGGGAGAGATGGAAGTGTCTGACAGATCCTGTTTGTCTCAGAGCTCTGTGGATGCAGGTGCATGATACCCTGGCTGGGAGAGATGGAAGTGTCTGACAGATCCTGTTTGTCTCGGCGCTCTGTGGATGTAGGTACATGATACCCTGACTGGGAGAGATGGAAGTGTCTGACAGATCCTGTTTGTCTCAGAGCTCTGTGGGTGTTGGTGCATGATACCCTGGCTGGGAGAGATGGAAGTGTCTGACAGATCCTGTTTGTCTCAGCGCACTGTGGATGCAGGTGCATGATACCCTGGCTGGGAGAGATGGAAGTGTCTGACAGATCCTGTTTGTCTCGGCGCTCTGTGGATGTAGGTGCATGATACCCTGACTGGGAGAGATGGAAGTGCCTGACAGATCCTGTTTGTCTCGGTGCTCTGTGGATGCAGGTGCATGATACCCTGGCTGGGAGAGATGGAAGTGTCTGACAGATCCTGTTTGTCTCGGCGCTCTGTGGATGTAGGTGCATGATACCCTGACTGGGAGAGATGGAAGTGCCTGACAGATCCTGTTTGTCTCGGTGCTCTGTGGGTGTTGGTGCATGATACCCTGGCTGGGAGAGATGGAAGTGTCTGACAGATCCTGTTTGTCTCAGCGCACTGTGGATGCAGGTGCATGATACCCTGGCTGGGAGAGATGGAAGTGTCTGACAGATCCTGTTTGTCTCGGCGCTCTGTGGATGCAGGTGCATGATACCCTGGCTGGGAGAGATGGAAGTGTCTGACAGATCCTGTTTGTCTCAGCGCAGTGTGGATGTAGGTGCATGATACTCTGACTGGGAGAGATGGAAGTGTCTGACAGATCCTGTTTGTCTCAGCGCTCTGTGGATGCAGGTGCATGATACCCTGGCTGGGAGAGATGGAAGTGTCTGACAGATCCTGTTTGTCTCAGCGCTCTGTGGATGTAGGTGCATGATACTCTGACTGGGAGAGATGGAAGTGTCTGACAGTTTGTCTCAGCACTCTGTGGATGCAGGTGCATGATACCCTGACTGGGAGAGATGGAAGTGTCTGACAGATCCTGTTTGTCTCAGCGCTCTGTGGATGCAGGTGCATGATACCCTGGCTGGGAGAGATGGAAGTGTCTGACAGATCCTGTTTGTCTCAGCGCACTGTGGATGCAGGTGCATGATACCCTGGCTGGGAGAGATGGAAGTGTCTGACAGATCCTGTTTGTCTCAGCGCTCTGTGGATGTAGGTGCATGATACTCTGACTGGGAGAGATGGAAGTGTCTGACAGATCCTGTTTGTCTCAGAGCTCTGTGGATGCAGGTGCATGATACCCTGGCTGGGAGAGATGGAAGTGTCTGACAGATCCTGTTTGTCTCAGCGCTCTGTGGATGCAGGTGCATGATACCCTGGCTGGGAGAGATGGAAGTGTCTGACAGATCCTGTTTGTCTCGGCGCAGTGTGGATGCAGGTGCATGATACCCTGGCTGGGAGAGATGGAAGTGTCTGACAGATCCTGTTTGTCTCAGAGCTCTGTGGATGCAGGTGCATGATACCCTGGCTGGGAGAGATGGAAGTGTCTGACAGATCCTGTTTGTCTCAGCGCACTGTGGGTGTAGGTGCATGATACTCTGACTGGGAGAGATGGAAGTGTCTGACAGATCCTGTTTGTCTCGGCGCTCTGTGGATGCAGGTGCATGATACCCTGGCTGGGAGAGATGGAAGTGTCTGACAGATCCTGTTTGTCTCAGAGCTCTGTGGATGCAGGTGCATGATACCCTGGCTGGGAGAGATGGAAGTGTCTGACAGATCCTGTTTGTCTCGGCGCTCTGTGGATGTAGGTACATGATACCCTGACTGGGAGAGATGGAAGTGTCTGACAGATCCTGTTTGTCTCAGAGCTCTGTGGGTGTTGGTGCATGATACCCTGGCTGGGAGAGATGGAAGTGTCTGACAGATCCTGTTTGTCTCAGCGCACTGTGGATGCAGGTGCATGATACCCTGGCTGGGAGAGATGGAAGTGTCTGACAGATCCTGTTTGTCTCGGCGCTCTGTGGATGTAGGTGCATGATACCCTGACTGGGAGAGATGGAAGTGCCTGACAGATCCTGTTTGTCTCGGTGCTCTGTGGATGCAGGTGCATGATACCCTGGCTGGGAGAGATGGAAGTGTCTGACAGATCCTGTTTGTCTCGGCGCTCTGTGGATGTAGGTGCATGATACCCTGACTGGGAGAGATGGAAGTGCCTGACAGATCCTGTTTGTCTCGGTGCTCTGTGGGTGTTGGTGCATGATACCCTGGCTGGGAGAGATGGAAGTGTCTGACAGATCCTGTTTGTCTCAGCGCACTGTGGATGCAGGTGCATGATACCCTGGCTGGGAGAGATGGAAGTGTCTGACAGATCCTGTTTGTCTCAGAGCTCTGTGGGTGTTGGTGCATGATACCCTGGCTGGGAGAGATGGAAGTGTCTGACAGATCCTGTTTGTCTCGGCGCTCTGTGGATGTAGGTGCATGATACCCTGGCTGGGAGAGATGGAAGTGTCTGACAGATCCTGTTTGTCTCAGAGCTCTGTGGATGCAGGTGCATGATACCCTGGCTGGGAGAGATGGAAGTGTCTGACAGATCCTGTTTGTCTCAGAGCTCTGTGGATGTAGGTGCATGATACCCTGGCTGGGAGAGATGGAAGTGTCTGACAGATCCTGTTTGTCTCGGCGCTCTGTGGATGCAGGTGCATGATACCCTGGCTGGGAGAGATGGAAGTGTCTGACAGATCCTGTTTGTCTCAGCGCAGTGTGGATGTAGGTGCATGATACTCTGACTGGGAGAGATGGAAGTGTCTGACAGATCCTGTTTGTCTCAGCGCTCTGTGGATGCAGGTGCATGATACCCTGGCTGGGAGAGATGGAAGTGTCTGACAGATCCTGTTTGTCTCAGCGCTCTGTGGATGTAGGTGCATGATACTCTGACTGGGAGAGATGGAAGTGTCTGACAGTTTGTCTCAGCACTCTGTGGATGCAGGTGCATGATACCCTGACTGGGAGAGATGGAAGTGTCTGACAGATCCTGTTTGTCTCAGCGCTCTGTGGATGCAGGTGCATGATACCCTGGCTGGGAGAGATGGAAGTGTCTGACAGATCCTGTTTGTCTCAGCGCACTGTGGATGCAGGTGCATGATACCCTGGCTGGGAGAGATGGAAGTGTCTGACAGATCCTGTTTGTCTCAGCGCTCTGTGGATGTAGGTGCATGATACCCTGGCTGGGAGAGATGGAAGTGTCTGACAGATCCTGTTTGTCTCAGCGCTCTGTGGATGCAGGTGCATGATACCCTGGCTGGGAGAGATGGAAGTGTCTGACAGATCCTGTTTGTCTCGGCGCAGTGTGGATGCAGGTGCATGATACCCTGGCTGGGAGAGATGGAAGTGTCTGACAGATCCTGTTTGTCTCAGAGCTCTGTGGATGCAGGTGCATGATACCCTGGCTGGGAGAGATGGAAGTGTCTGACAGATCCTGTTTGTCTCAGCGCACTGTGGGTGTAGGTGCATGATACTCTGACTGGGAGAGATGGAAGTGTCTGACAGATCCTGTTTGTCTCAGAGCTCTGTGGATGTAGGTGCATGATACCCTGGCTGGGAGAGATGGAAGTGTCTGACAGATCCTGTTTGTCTCAGCGCTCTGTGGATGCAGGTGCATGATACCCTGGCTGGGAGAGATGGAAGTGTCTGACAGATCCTGTTTGTCTCAGAGCTCTGTGGGTGTTGGTGCATGATACCCTGGCTGGGAGAGATGGAAGTGTCTGACAGATCCTGTTTGTCTCGGCGCTCTGTGGATGTAGGTGCATGATACCCTGGCTGGGAGAGATGGAAGTGTCTGACAGATCCTGTTTGTCTCAGAGCTCTGTGGATGCAGGTGCATGATACCCTGGCTGGGAGAGATGGAAGTGTCTGACAGATCCTGTTTGTCTCAGAGCTCTGTGGATGTAGGTGCATGATACCCTGGCTGGGAGAGATGGAAGTGTCTGACAGATCCTGTTTGTCTCAGCGCTCTGTGGATGCAGGTGCATGATACCCTGGCTGGGAGAGATGGAAGTGTCTGACAGATCCTGTTTGTCTCAGAGCTCTGTGGATGTAGGTGCATGATACCCTGACTGGGAGAGATGGAAGTGTCTGACAGATCCTGTTTGTCTCGGCGCTCTGTGGATGCAGGTGCATGATACCCTGGCTGGGAGAGATGGAAGTGTCTGACAGATCCTGTTTGTCTCAGCGCACTGTGGATGCAGGTGCATGATACCCTGGCTGGGAGAGATGGAAGTGTCTGACAGATCCTGTTTGTCTCAGAGCTCTGTGGGTGTTGGTGCATGATACCCTGGCTGGGAGAGATGGAAGTGTCTGACAGATCCTGTTTGTCTCGGCGCTCTGTGGATGCAGGTGCATGATACCCTGGCTGGGAGAGATGGAAGTGTCTGACAGATCCTGTTTGTCTCGGCGCTCTGTGGATGCAGGTGCATGATACCCTGGCTGGGAGAGATGGAAGTGTCTGACAGATCCTGTTTGTCTCAGCGCAGTGTGGATGCAGGTGCATGATACCCTGACTGGGAGAGATGGAAGTGTCTGACAGATCCTGTTTGTCTCAGCGCAGTGTGGATGCAGGTGCATGATACCCTGGCTGGGAGAGATGGAAGTGTCTGACAGATCCTGTTTGTCTCAGCGCAGTGTGGATGCAGGTGCATGATACCCTGGCTGGGAGAGATGGAAGTGTCTGACAGATCCTGTTTTTCTTACAGGAAGGCACGTCACGGGTGACACTGGGGGAAGAAAGCGTCACACTGTCAGCGGGAGACAGTTACCTCATCCCCGGGCAGAACAAGTGAGTGGAAACAGTTTGCAAATACCAGAAGAAGCTTTGTAGATCCAAGGAGACACATTTCAACTAAAGCTCTTTCTCAATTGTCTGTCCAGGTACCAGTGGAAGAGAAGTGAAGGCTGTATTGCACTGTATGTAGTACAGGATCCTGAGAGAAAGAGACCACACTCCTGAAGATGACCCTTCAGTCTGGATCTGCAGAGACTGCTTCATCACATTCAACTTGATACATTCATTACAATAATATCATTCAGGGCTGTGCCAAACTCGCTGCACGTACTCGGAATCATCTTTAACAAGTATTTATCTGCAGGTATTCAATAAATCCATTCGCTACTGTGTTGATTTCAAAACAAGAAAATCTGTCCTTCCCCCATGTTTACAATTGAGTACCAATCAATGGTTTAAAAGCCACAATAGGTATGCTAACGGCACCTGAGCCTTTCTAAAAGTGGGTGGCCAAGGTGGGGGTAGGTATGAAGTATTTCTATGGATAAATGAATCCAATTTAACAACTGCTTCAAATATTGAAGCAGGTTATATGGGTATTAAAGTTTACAACAACACTACGACAGCTACGACTGCTAATAATAGTGAGCTTGTTACCTGAATGTCGGGCAGTGAGTGGTATCTCACAAACACCGTTTAACTTACAAAATAAATTCAATGTTTGTTTTGTAAAACAAACAAAACAGAAAATGTCCATGTACAGCATTGATAAATAATATATTGATATAGAATATTAAACTGCTGTCTACAGTATTTGTTTAGCTTTATAACCTATGGACTATTTTTTTTTTTTTTACAGTTCTACGGTTATTTACAGCTCTGGATACAAATTACATGAAATGGTAACAAATGTTTCAACATGTTTCAACAGTTCTGTAGTGTTATAAGATGATGAATGTAGCAGCATTCGCTACCTCACATAAACTCGGCTTCTCTGTGCTCGTTCTCTCCCATGTGATTTGTTAAAAGCTTCACTGTTCCTCTGTAGAAGCTGGCAGAGCAGCGTGAGAAACGTTACGATTACTGTCTGTCAACACAGTCCCGGTGTCGTCTTAATCTGTGGATTTATTTGACTTATCTGTGTCACTGTGTTTTGGAAGAACGATGAGATTCAAGGTATTACAAATATACACATATATATATATAGAGAGCCAGCTGCCCTATATATATATATATATATATATATATATATATATATATATATATATATATATATATATATATATATTATTTCTTTCTTCTCGTTGTTAAAAGTGGGTGGGCAGGGACCCCCTGTCGTGGGCATTGACTCGCTGGCCCACTCGTCTCCGGTGCCTATGCGGTACGCTGGTATGCCAGTAAGCAATGACAGCGCCCTGGGTGAGAGGAAAAGAATCTTCATTGCCATTGATTGGTACGGATTGTAAATGTGAGGGAGGGCAGCTTCTCTTGTTTTGAAGTCATTACGGTAGTAAATGGATTTATTGAATACCTGCTGAGAAATACTTCAGTCAATCCCGAGTATGAGTAATGTGTTTTGGCACACCCCTAGTAATATCCATATAGTTAATCATTCCTGTCCAGTAATTCTGTACAAAAGATACATTATTGTAAAACATTCTTTTAGATGCTTTTTGTATTACTTTTATGATATGTGATGATATATTAAGAAAACAGTATGTTTTAATATACAGTATTAAAACAAACAATTCATGCAAAATGAATTCAGACTCCATTTTTATTTGATGTCTTAGTGTGATTAACATGATCTGATTGATTTGGTCTGATTAAATCACTGGAAAATGATACGGTCAGTCTACGCAGAATTGGCTGCTGTGTCTGATCTTGTTACTTTTTTGGAGGAGGGGGTATTTCCGTTCAGTCTCCAAACTAGAAGTGGGTAATAGTCCGGAGAACATTTAAACACTGATTTTTAAAATGTCATAAGAAGCTCACAAAGAGTGTGAGCTATAGCTGGAGACCAATTATTCTGATGCTGTGATGGAAAAATCTGAGTTTTGGGGCAATGTATCTCATTTTGTACCTAAAGGAAATCTGTTATGTATGTACCCCCAGAGCAGGGTTCTTAAAGTGTTACAGAACTCCCTGCAAAGTTTACAAGAAGTGCATTCTCTTCCTTTCCTGAATCATTCATATCGCAGTGTTATATTTTTAAACCCTTTTGGAATTTTCAATCACACGTGCATCACAGATCAACTGACCCAACATTAATCAACATTTCCTCGAGCGTTCGGCAGGAGAAAACGAAAAGTCATCTTCGGATCGCGGTGTATCCAGATCGCACTCCCTCCTGCAACAATGCTGGTTTTCTTTTTCACCCGATATGCCACTCTTCTCAGTCAGAGCAACAGCATTGTTGCAGGAGGGAGCATGAACTGGATACACTGCGGAAAAAATCTTTCTGCTGGCGAACATTCCAGAGTAAAAGCTGAAAAAAAGTAATTCCCAATTTGTTATTATTATTATTATTATTATTATTATTATTATTATTGCAATCATAAAATGCCATTCATACAGTGATCAGTAAAAGCTTGAGTCCTGAGTGACGGTGCTTTGGGTGAATCATGATGTTTGCTCTTTATTCCTGAACCCTGCGTTTCAGCCGCAGCATGCTTGTTTTCCAGTCTGAAGTGCAGCTCATGCGTTCTTCGTGGCACTGCTGCTGCTCGGATGGTCCATTCTCAGACGCAGGGTGTTTTTTATCACAAGCTCTGCGATGAGGGAGGCAAAGAACCAGGGGGCTGCATACTCCAGTGTGATCAGGCCCTTGTAGCTGCCCCTGAATCCCGAGTAGTCCCAGGGACAGGCGTTGAACATGCTCAGGACCACGCCAGTGCTGAACTCCCACGCGAAGATCCAGGCGGTGTAGATGAGGCAGCGGACCAGCAGGGGGCACCGATTGCGCAGCCGGCAGTACATCCCCTCCAGGATGAGGATGCAGGTGCCGTAGATAAAGAGTGCCCAGACGCTGGTGTTGCCCTGCAGCTTCCAGCTGCCCTGCTGGCTGAAATTCCAGGCCGCCGTGAACAGCACCTCGCACAAGTACCCGTGGAGGGCGTACAGGTACCAGCGGGAAAACATTCCCAGCTGTGTCACCGAAACACGCTCCGCCATGTCGCCGGAGTGCTCTTCTGAACAGAACGCTGGAAGAGAGAATGGGGGTTATTACACACTGCGTGTCTGAAGAGCTGTGCAGATAGTTTGAGCTGGGTGTTATTACACATTGTGTCTGAAGAGCTCTGCAGATAGCTTGGGCTGGGTGTTATTACACATTGTGTCTGAAGAGCTCTGCAGATAGCTTGAGCTGGGTGTTATTACACACTGCGTGTCTAAAGAGCTGTGCTGATAGCTTGAGCTGGGTGTTATTACACATTGTGTCTAAAGAGTTCTGCAGATAGCTTGAGCTGGGTGTTATTACACACTGCGTGTCTAAAGAGCTGTGCAGATAGCTTGAGCTGGGTGTTATTACACACTGCGTGTCTAAAGAGCTGTGCAGATAGCTTGGGCTGGGTGTTATTACACATTGTGTCTAAAGAGCTGTGCTGATAGCTTGAGCTGGGTGTTATTAGGCATGTGTGTATAAAGCAGTGGTTTTCAACCCTGGTCCTGGGGACCCCCTGTGTCTGCTGGTTTTCATTCCAACTGAACTCTCAATTACTTAACTAGACCCTTCATTGAATTGATCATTTGCTTAATTAGACCTTTTTAATTGTTTTCAGCTCTTAAAGTTGTAGATTCCAAGTTAGCTATAACATTGTATAAGTAACTTGAACTCTGCAACTGTCTGAACTACTAACAACCAAACGAGCAAGATGGACCGAATAGCCTCCTCTCGTTTGTAAACTTTCTTATGTTCTCATGTTCTTAAGAGCTGAAAACAATGAAAAAGATCTAATTAAGCAAATTTTCATTTCAATGAAGGGTCTAGTTAAGTAATTGAGAGCTCAGTTGGAATGAAAACCAGCAGACACAGGGGGTCCCCAGGACCGGGGCTGGGAGCCAGTGGTGTATAAAGAGCAGTGCAGAGCGAGCTGTTTTTGGTGTTCCAGGCTGGTCAGTGCCATGGTGGGCACTAAGGGTAAGCACAGATCCCTTCAGTACATTATGTGCAGGACTGTGGGTTAGAACCCTTGGTATGGGCTGGATTCACTTCTCACAGGAGAGGAGGCGCGAGTAAACGCTGTATTCGTTTAATGTGAAGTGGGTTCATCAGTTTACCTCTTGTGACAGTTACATTGCACCATTAAAACACAGTGAATACTGTGCAGCAGTTATTATTATTATTATTATTATTATTATTATTATTATTATTATTATTATTATTATTATGTATATAGGTTGGTTGTTTTAGATATTAAAAATGTATTGTTTTTATGAAATGCACTTGCCTGGAAAGATTCTTCGGGCACTGTGTACTCGCCTCCTCCACTAGCTTGTATGTACCTCGAGGTCAGCGTTTGTTTCTGACTTGTTTTGTGTTCACCTGGAAAAAAAATAATAAAAGCAGCAAAATAAGAGAAGAGCCTTCTCTTCAGAAGGGTTCCATAAAGCAAGCACGTTTCAGCAGCAGCGCAGTGAACTCCACTTGCTTCGGACATCAAACATTGACAGCAAGCTGTATTATTACGTCTGGTGTTGACGTCAAACGGTTTCAAACAACTTCACGGAAAACAACTACAAGTCCCAGAATTCCCAGGCGATGCAATGGAATCATGGGGGTTGCTGATGTTCCTTTGGATTGTAAAAGCGTGACGGAATGTGTAGTAAGATGATGATGATGATGACGATGATGTGTATCAGTTGGCGATGCGTTGCACATTAGCGTACTGTTTAGTCTAGTTATACGCGTTGTTCGTTGTTTGCTTATAACTAATGAACGTTTTTTTGATCGCTGATTGATCTGCTAATTTGTATATGGCTTAATAATAAATAGTTGGGGAATGAAGCAGGCACAAAAGCCACACGCTGGATATTATTATTATTATTATTATTATTATTATTATTATTATTATTATTATAAAATATAGGTAAGAAGCTCCATTTTCATTTGATTTTTTATAATATATAACGGTATTATTATTTGTTTTTGTTTTTACTGAGCAGACTGGTTTGTCGGATGTTTTCAATCCCTCTCAGCGGTTCTTAAATTACCCTACACGTTTCCCACAGTAAAACTCAAACCTAATGAAAAGTGTCGTAAACCACCGAGAGGGATGTTAAAACAGGAAAACGTGTCAATCCATGCTAAACTAGAATAAATGTACACTATAACCATGGCGGGGCGGGGCGGGGCGGGGCGGAGGTTCTTTAAGTTAGTGTTTCGCGACCGTCTGAGTTCAGTCTGTTTGAAAACACATGCATTATTAACAGCTCAGTGTGTGTGTGTGTCTTTGAAAACACATGCATTATTAAGGGCTCAGTGTGTGTGTGTGTGTGTGTTTGAAAACACATGCATTATTAAGAGCTCAGTGTGTGTGTGTGTGTTTGAAAACACATGCATTATTAAGAGCTCAGTGTGTGTGTGTTTGAAAACACATGCATTATTAACAGCTCAGTGTGTGTGTGTGTCTTTGAAAACACATGCATTATTAAGAGCTCAGTGTGTGTGTGTGTGTGTTTGAAAACACATGCATTATTAAGAGCTCAGTGTGTGTGTGTGTGTGTGTGTGTGTTTGAAAACACATGCATTATTAAGAGCTCAGTGTGTGTGTGTGTCTTTGAAAACACATGCATTATTAAGAGCTCAGTGTGTGTGTTTGAAAACATGCATTATTAAGAGCTCAGTGTGTGTGTGTGTGTGTTTGAAAACACATGCATTATTAAGAGCTCAGTGTGTGTGTGTGTGTGTTTGAAAACACATGCATTATTAAGAGCTCAGTGTGTGTGTGTGTGTGTGTGTGTTTGAAAACACATGCATTATTAAGAGCTCAGTGTGTGTGTGTGTCTTTGAAAACACATGCATTATTAAGAGCTCAGTGTGTGTGTGTGTGTGTTTGAAAACACATGCATTATTAAGAGCTCAGTGTGTGTGTGTGTGTGTTTGAAAACACATGCATTATTAAGAGCTCAGTGTGTGTGTGTGTGTGTTTGAAAACACATGCATTATTAAGAGCTCAGTGTGTGTGTTTGAAAACGCATTATTAAGAGTTCAGTGTGTGTGTTTGAAAACACGCATTATTAAGAGTTCAGTGTGTGTGTTTGAAAACACGCATTATTAAGAGTTCAGTGTGTGTGTGTGTTTGAAAACACACGCATTATTAAGCCACCAATTACCAGATCAAACACTCACAGTAACTGTCATTATTACAATTAAGAAGCACTGTTAAAAATATCACCCAAGATAAATGGATAAAAAAAAATTATGAAAATCAGATTTATAAGCGTAATCACTGGCGATAGCAGGTGTTGTGAATGACACAGTACTATTGAAAAGCTACCTTTAAATAATAGCCGATGATTCCAGAGCTGAATGAAGGGCAGTCAGTTATGTGCAGGTGTACAGTGTTACATTTCATTTAGTCAGGACCGGGTCTTTGTAGGGATTGTAAATGTAAATGTATTCTGATTTACAAGAAGGAATATCCACAGTCCAACCCAGCCCTCTGGTTCAGGCTTTGCATTTGAATAATGGATGCATTGTCCATGTGGACTTCCCTGCCCGCCCTGTGGAACTAGATAAGAATGACCCAGAACCCAGGGACCCTGCCCACCCTGTGGAACTAGATAAGAATTACCCAGAACCCAGGGACCCTGCCGGCCCTCTGGAACTAGATAAGAATGACCCTACGAGCCGCATACCCAAGTTTCCATAGTGTCGAGAGCCGCAAGACATTTTAAATACATACAGTAGCTGTTATCTCTTGATGGCAGCAAAATACACAAGAACAAGGGATCGAACATTGCAGAGCCTGCACAGTGTCTGTGCCATTTGTATTGTACTGTAGATCTACAGTGTAGTAACATGACTGAGGAGCGGGCATTGCACCCAGCCTAGCCTATACCTATATAACATGACTGAGGAGTGGCATTGCACCCAGCCTAGCCTATACCTATATAACATGACTGAGGAGTGGCATTGCACCCAGCCTAGCCTATACCTATATAACATGACTGAGAAGTGGCATTGCACCCAGCCTAGCCTATACCTATATAACATGACTGAGGAGTGGCATTGCACCCAGCCTAGCCTATACCTATATAACATGACTGAGGAGTGGGATTGCACCCAGCCTAGCCTATACCTATATAACATGACTGAGGAGTGGCATTGCACCCAGCCTAGCCTATACCTATATAACATGACTGAGGAGTGGGATTGCACCCAGCCTAGCCTATACCTATATAACATGACTGAGGAGTGGGATTGCACCCAGCCTAGCCTATACCTTTATAACATGACTGAGGAGTGGCATTGCACCCAGCCTAGCCTATACCTTTATAACATGACTGAGGAGCGGGCATGTACTGTATCACTCTCCACATATGCTGCAGGCTTGTCACAGGATGGGCTGGGCCCAGCTGAACTGCTTTAGAACATATTCTTGAATATATCAAAGTGTCACATATGCTAGAATACTTGTAGCTATGCTGACAATACTTAAACATTGGATATTCAATGTTGCCAGTTAACATTGTCGCCCTTACAGCCCAAACAGAAATAAAGCATTGAAAATGGCTGAAGTGTCACATTATTGTGTTGCTGTTTCACAGGACTAAGATGTCAAAATGTTATCATAAAGCATTGAATGCTATCAGCTTTAATTTATAGGCCATGGCCTGTCCGAGTATACTGTGTATATTAACTATACTAATATACCTGCATCACCATTTCTCCAGGTAAATATTTTACTGATTTTAAAATGTAAATTGATCATTTTGGACTTGGCCTTGGATGATCCTTAATGGCATTATGATAGAAATCAGGCAACAAAAAGCACTTTATTGTGTCTATATTCTATCAGCACTCACTAATGGCAAACCCTCCACCCATAACTACGACTACTACTACTACAAATAATAATAATAATAATAATAATAATAATAATAATAATAATAATAATAATAATATATCATTTTATAATTATAGTACATTTTACATTACAAATAATGCTAATGATAATAATGCTAATAATAATAATAATGCTAATAATAATAATAATAATAATATGTATATATTTTTTAATAGTTACCTGTTTCCCCAAGTCTTAATTGTGTCTCTCCGTTTCGTCCCCGTGCTCCACGCCTGTCTTTATCCGATTGAAGTTTTCAAGCAATGGAATCCTTGTGTAGGAACCAGTGTTTCCGGCAGCTAATTATTAATGAAGAGATGACAGAGACATCTCCCCTCATACCTGCCCGCCTGGTATTCCTTATCAATGCAGGGTATCATTAACTAGCTCAGTGACACTGCACTTTACCTGAAAGAGACGCCAGCTTGAACAGCATTCATGAGTCAAGCAAGATCTCACCAGCAATTTACTTTTATTGTGTAGCGCAAACCCTGGATAAGAGGTGTGATTTACTGCCCTCATTGGAAATGGGTTGGGTCTCCTCCCATAATGAACCTAATTGTTAACCATTGGAATGGCCCACTTTCTTTTAGCCATCATGTGATGGAATGGAAGTTATACTCCTGTTGCATAGCAGTTGGATCCATTCCTGGTTTTACTAGTTTAATGAGACACACCTGAGCTTGTGTCCTATACACTGTGGCTAATCAAGCTCGTAGTAAAACCTGGAATGGGTGAAGCTGCTGTGCAATAGGAGTCTTAATTCCATCCCCTGTCTTACCTATTTACACCCATTGAAAGTTGTCAGAGCTGGTCAAAAAATGACTCCAGTCCCATGTTTTTGTTCCATCCTGCTGTGCCCTTCAGTCATTTTGTGACCAGCCCTTTGAACTTTCAGTGGGTGTAAATAGATCACACCAGGGATGGGAATAAGATCACACCAGGGATGGGAATAAGATCACACCAGGGATGGGAATAAAACCACACCAGGGACGGGAATAAGATCACACCAGGGATGGGAATAAGATCACACCAGGGACGGGAATAAGATCACACCAGGGATGGGAATAAGATCACACCAGGGATGGGAATAAGATCACACCAGGGATGGGAATAAGACCAATTGCACAGCAATTTGCCCCATTCCCCAGTATGAGCTTGGTTAGCCCCTGAGTACTTTCAGTTTGCATACTAGCTTGGTTAGCCCCTGAGTACTTTCAATTTGCATGTGAGCTTGGTTGGTTTTCACCCGACGTCATGCAAATGAATGGGAAAGGTGGGGGTTGATATGTAAATTAACTATGCGTAAAGTACTCGTGTTGTCTTTGAAGATTACTAGTGACATTTTGTGAAAATGTGGTTTCCATGCGCAGAGAACTGGTACATGAGTGAATCTAATCTGCTGTAATAAAGCAAAATACCCTGTTCCTGCTTGGATAATAATGGGCTTTACTGCTCTTGACCAAATTGTTTTTCAATTTGAGGCGGCTCGTGCTGTCAGAGATGCTCTCCTTTCTTTTAAGTTGTGTTGGATTTACTGCTGTGTTAAATATGAATGATGCAAACAAATAAACACATAAGAACATAAGAACATAAGAAAGTTTACAAACGAGAGGAGGTCATTTGGCCCATCTTGCTTGTTTGGTTGTTAGTAGCTTATTGATCCCAGAATCTCATCAAGCAGCTTCTTGAAGGATCCCAGGGTGTCAGCTTCAACAACATTACTGGGGAGTTGGTTCCAGACCCTCACAATTCTCTGTGTAAAAAAGTGCCTCCTATTTTCTGTTCTGAATGCCCACCTTGTTCACAAAAATGTAAAGACTGTTTCAAGGATTTAAAAAAAATGTTAAGGACCATTTCTTCAGGAGTGTATAAATATATTGTGATTGATTAAAGTTTTTTTTTTTTGTAATCTCTTAAACGACTGATAAAGGTTTCATGTTTTTAAAAAAAATGCTGCATGGCACAGGAGACTTGCTTCCTGTGGAATCTTGTTACTGTATTAACAGCATGCTTCCTCTAGCCTCACAGCCTCATTCATCGCTAACTGACACACAGTAACAACAGGCAGGAAGCAATCCCTGGTACCAGCACCCCTGACAGAGCTTGTGAAGTCCTGTAGAAGTGATCACAAATCAGGACCCTGTAATAGCTGGCTCCTGTTTCACAGTGAAAGCAATCCCTGGTACCAGCACCCCTGACAGAGCTTGTGATGTCCTGTAGAAGTGATCACAAATCAGGACCCTGTAATAGCTGGCTTCTATTTCACAGTGAAAGCAATCCCAGTGTACAGTGCAAGGGACAGCAACAGAGCCCCGACAGCAGTACAGAAATGTTGGATTGAATCTGAGTCCACAGTGCTCCAAATACCTTTACCTTTCATTCCAGGGAGCCCCATTGTACTGAACATTCACAGCTGTTGGTGTTGCCACTGCCCACTGCACATTACATAAAACCCTGCACGACCTAGCACAGTCAATACCTCATATGAATATTGTAAACTGGGTCTCATTTTCAAGAAACATCAAGCAAAATTAAAAAATAATCTTAATTAAAAAAACATCTAATCAAAGATTTGTTTCTAAAAATGACTATTGATTATTGATTATTATAGTTTCTATAGATTTCTGTAGTAAAAAGTCTCCATTTCTATTAGATTGTTTTATAAGGCAGGGACTAAACTGGAACTATTTTTAAAAAGCAGACGAGGAGAGCGAAAAAGGGAACAAGCAGCAGTAGATAGTAAACTTCTTCCAAAAGGGTTTTTCCAATATGTTCGTGCTAAAAGGAAACTGAAAGAGGAAGTTAGTAGTTTACGTGAGAGCAGTGGTCATTTAGTGACTAAAGACTACCATATTTGTACAAGTATTTACAAAGGAGGATTTATATAATATATCAAAGTTAGCAGAATCTACACAAACATCATTACCAGAGTTTGTTACAGAAGAGAACGAAGCACTAAGGGAGCTAGCAGTACTTAAAATAAACAAATCCCCAGAGCCTGCTGGAATCTGTCCAGGAGTCCTCAGGGAAACTAGGGAACAGCTTTTTTAACCAATATGTTATATATTCAACACATCTATAAATAAAGGAGCCATCCCACTGGACTGGAAAATTGGCAATGTTGTTCCCATATTTAAAAAAAGGTGATATATTTGACCCTGGGAACTACATACCTACAAGTTTAACATCAATCATATGTAAAATCATGGAAACTATAATAAGGATCTGTCACAGAGGTGACTGAACGGTACACTCTTATATTTAAAATATGATTTGTGCATGGGAAGTATTTTTTTAACTTTAAATATACAGGTTAATACTAACAGTTACAACAGCACTTAATAGGAAATAAAAGATTTATATTTGACTCTTTTTGTGAGTTTTGTTCAGTTGTTCTGCTTGGATTTTGGTGTCTGACCAAATTTATTTCAGAGCTTTAGTTTCTCGCACTGTCAATGTAATTAGGGTTACCAGATTTGCAGAGGACGTTCCTTTTTTCTTTTCAAGTCACTGACGCGGGGGACAGAAATACAGTGATTCTTGGTGGTAAATCTCCCTCCCGACCTGTGAGGGCGCTAAGTAGTTTCTTAAATAGATTTTCCCATTCTACTGTGTTGCCCAGTACTATAATTGCGTGATTGTTCAGTTTCAGAATATCTTTAAATCTGGGCTTTAATAAAGAGGTGTTTCCAGTGCTGGGTGGTTGTAAGATCTGGCCACTGGCGACCTCTAGTGGGAGCAGTGAAAGTGGAGATTTTAAAGAGCGGAAGCTAAGGGGGTTTTTGTCGAACAGAGACTGGTCACACCTCTATTAGTTTCTATTAGTATTTCTAACCAGTGTTACACAAGTGATAAATATTTTAAACAAACTGTGAAAGCCTAGAATCCAAACATGCTTTGTAAAGGAGTTGCTGCTCCTTCTCTGTTCCTCGTTCCTGAAGTGGTGGAGCAGGTCTGGACTCACACAATGAGAGCGAGGCGCTGTCAGGTCTTTTTCAACCCTTCCAGTGCCAAGAACTGCAGGCTGTGTTTAACCCCTGAAGATCACTTCTTCAATCCTCAGCATTCTCAGCAGCATATCGTTTTAGGGAGTGTTGCACGCAGGCCAGGCTCCTCTACTGGGACAGGAGGAAGTAGTAAGGGCAGCAGTGTGGAGTAGTGGTTAGGGCTCTGGCTCTTGACCGGAGGGTTGTGGGTTCAATCCCAGGTGGGAGACACTGCTGCTGTAGCAGTTGTATTGTGTCTGAAATCCTGGTTGTATTTCTCCAGTGTTTGTTCTCACACTATTAGCTGATGTAGCTTTACTGTAATAGTTATGAGTGGGGAGTAAGTGCATGAAGACTCCTGTTAATTGTAAAGCAAACATATTTCAGTAAATGTGAGTGCAAAGAAAGAGAATACCCCTGCTTTACTGTACCAGGATGCGAGTCTGTCTATATTACACCATGCAGGAGCTGTGAATATACCTAGCATTGACAATGAGATAATCAAGTACTAAACAAAGCCGCAGGAGTTAAAAACCTTGACTCAGTACAACCTCGCCCACTTAAGGAATCTGCAGCTTGAAATACAGGTCTGTACAGGAAGTGCAAGGGGGTCTATCTTGGGAACAGCTTTGTGATTGAATGAGAAAGGGGAACATGAGAAACATAAGAACATCCATGAAACGGAAGACTTTAAAGCTCACAGTGAAGTAAATCTGCCACACAGTAGAGTATATCATTATCAGCAGGGATTCTTATTATTGCAGGAATTAAGGCAAATCCGAGTGTAAGGTGAACAAGTTTGAGGTTGTGTGAGTTTGAAAGGAGTCATTACAGAGAGCTAGGCAGGGTGTGACTTTGTACAGAAATGGCAGCAAACACTTCTTGTCTGGAAGAAGAGCTTTCCTGCGCTGTGTGCTGTGAGATTTTCAAGGATCCTGTAACTCTTCATTGTAACCACAGTTTCTGTAAAGCATGTCTGGATCAGTGCTGGAAAGAGAAGGGAACTCGGGAGTGTCCAGTGTGCAGGAGGAGGGCTTCAATAGAGGATCCTGCTGTGGATTTCAGGCTCAGGAATATCGTGGAGTGCTTCTTAAAAGATCACAGTGAGAAACCTCCAGCACCTCCTGGAATGCTCTGCAGTCTGCATGAGGAGAAACTGAAGCTGTTCTGTGTGGATGATGAAGAGGCTGTCTGTCTTGTGTGTCAAACTTCAGAGAAACATGAAAATCACAAGCTCCGTCCAGTCCAGGAAGCTGTACGGAATTATAAGGTTTGGAAAAAAGTGTATTTAAATTACTAATGTAAAAAGTAGTAACTGCAGGAATACGGTCGAAGTACTGTTTATACTAAAGTATAGCTATACCATACTGTACTACCAGTGCTACTGATGCTTCATTCACACATACTGGTGGCTGTGTGGTCCAGTACTTAAACTACACCAGATAACCTTGCTTTACTTTAATTCACTTTAAATCTATTCATAATACATCACTATTCATGTTCATTCGTGTTACTTAAAATATACATACCAGTGTGTACATGTGAGCATATACACAGTATTATTATTATTATTTGTTTATTTAGCAGACACCTTTATCCAAGGTGACTTACAGAGACTAGGGAGTGTGAACTATGCATCAGCTGCAGAGTCACTTACAACAACATCTCACCCAAAAGACAGAGCACAATGAGGTTACGTGACTTGCTCAGGGTCACACAGTAAGTTAGTGAGTGAGCCGGGATCTGAACTGGGGACCTCCTGGTTACAAGCCCTTTTCTTTAACCTACTTTAGTTTAAAATGCCTCAAATCTTTAGTAATAAAGTAGTCATAAACTCACCAGTACAGAATTATTTTAAAGTGGGGGCGCATTGGGCAGTCCTTGAAAGACTGCGTTGAGAACACATTTTCTATTTTTGAGCAGCTGTCCTTAACCTTTCAGACACTTTCAGTTTTAGAGTCTGGCTCTAGCTGTAGAGAACGCTGTGTGATCACTAGATGCTGCTGCTCTTACACCTATGAAGACACTTTTCAGTTCCAGGTTTCATTGCATTTCAGGGAGAACTCAAGACTGCGCTGGAGCCCTTGAGGGACAAGCTGAAAACCTTTAATAAAGTTAAAGCACAATGTGATGAAACAGCAGAGCACATCAAGGTAAGAGAACTAGATTAGTGATTTAAACAATACACAACATACATGCTCACTGGACACCCAAACTAACTCTAAAGTGATCCTTTTCATGTATAGAAACAAGCCCAGCAAACAGAGAGGCAGATAAAGGAGGAGTTTGAGAAACTTCACCAGTTTCTACGAGATGAAGAAAAGGCCAGGATAGCTGCACTGAGGAGGGAAGAGGAACAAAAGGGAAGAATCATGAAAGAGAAGATTGAAAATATTACAAGAGAAATCTCATCCCTTTCAGACACAATCCGAGTGATAGAACAGGAGCTGGAAGCTGAAGACATCTTCTTCCTGCAGGTAGTGATTGTTTAACTGTGTGTGACATGTTCTTATTGTGAATGCACAGTGACTAGCACAGGGAACAGATGATTAGACATGTGCCCATACAATGTGTTTGTGCAATGGAGACTGCAAGACTGCTACGACACTCACACACCAATATCCCCCCAGGGATAGCAAGACACTGAGTGAGCGAGCGAGCCCCCCCCCCCCCCCGCCCCCCCCCGCACCATAAACCAGCACAGGCGGGTCATTATTGGGAATGCCAGAGTGTATGTGAAGTATCAACACTGAGTTTAACATGGAAAGCTGGGCATCGCTGCTGCTGTTTTATATAAAATGTGGATTGTTGTTTAATAATGTATTCAATTATTTTCCTTGTTTGTTTCAGAAGTACAAAGACACAAAGAGAAGGTATGTAAGATCTGGCCTGTCTTCCTCTCTTGTATTGTATTGAATGCAAACACAGAGCAGCACTAACTCCTGAATATGATTGCAGAGCCGAGTGCACACTGCAGGATCCACAGTGTGTTTCAGGAGCGCTGATAGATGTAGCCGAGCACCTGGGCTCTCTGAAGTACAAAGTGTGGGAGAAGATGCTGGGGATTGTTCAATACAGTGAGTCCTGTGGGGAGCATCACAAAGGAGGGGGGGGGGGGGGGGTGCATATAACCACAATCCACAACATGTGTAAGCAGCAAGATACAGCTCTCTACAATCAATAATAATACACAATGAAATGTACACACCTGTAGCAAATACACTTCTATCCATCACAGAGATCATCTCTCAGTTCAATATTAATCACTGTGAGCTGCTCATAGTATTGAGGTGAGCTGGAAGAGCATTCCAAGAGAGCAAAAGGCTTTCTGATCCCATGTTGGTCTGCATTAAAACTCCTTGTAAAGAAACTCCTGCAGTAGAACACAGACTTCTCTGAGTTCAGCCCATTGTCTTGGAATGCTCCCAGAGCTCTAAGAATGTTAGTGCTGAGCAGTGTCACAGTGTTCTGTTCTAGTGCTCTGTGATAGAACTTTGTGAGCAGCTACAATTCTCACTGCCCAGAGTTCCGGTGCCAGAGTTCTACTCAAATCATCCAGCCGGACATTAGTTCAGTATTTATATACTGTACACCCTCTCAGCCAATCAGGGCAGGGTCTTTACACGCTGTGATTAAACAGGTTTACATGCTGTTAGTGTGATATTTTGACAGGCACATACCTGCTTTTTTATATTGTTTGATGTTGAATAATAATATTTGAAATGATGCATTATAATACTAAATAGAATACACATCTCCTGCCTCCTAATGTATTACAATGCTTTAGTCTGCAGGTAGATGTTCTCATTTCTAACCCTGTCTCTCGTTTCCTCTCTCAGCTCCAGTGACTCTGGATCCCAACACAGCAGCACCCTGGCTCACACTGTCTGAGGATCTAACAAGTGTGAGATTCAGCGATGAGTGGCAGCAGCTTCCTGACAACCCAGAGCGGTTTGATTCCTATGTTTTTGTGCTGGGGTCTGAGGGATTCACTTCAGGGAAACACTGCTGGGATGTTGAAGTTGGAAACAAAACTGACTGGGATCTGGGTGTGACAAAAGAGTCCAGCCAAAGGAAAGGGGAATTCACTGTGAACCCAGGAGCAGGATACTGGGTTATAGGCCTGAGGGGTGGGGATCAGTACTGGGCATGGACCTCACCATGGTCTACAGGACTCACTGTGGAGAAGAAACCCCAGAAGATCAGAGTTCAGCTGGACTGTGATGTGGGGGAGGTGGCATTCTTTGACTCCAGTGATATGAGACCTCTCTACACTTTTAAACACAGATTTACTGACAGGATGTTTCCATATTTCTCTCCTTGCTTCAATGAAGTTGGGAAAAACTCTGCCCCCCTCAGAGTGTGCCCTGTGAAGACAGTTATAAAAGTGGACTAGCCCAATGTGTTCAGGATGAACAATAGGGCTGTATAATAATAATAATAATAATAATAATAATAATAATAATAATAATAATAATAATAATAATAATAATCCTGTGACCTTGCTGGCCACTGCACACTATAAATAAATAAACGTATTTACTTAATTGTTTTGACCATTCTGATTTTGTTATGTAACATTAGGATTCTATTAACCCTTTACAGTCAGCAAACCCCAGCTTCACAATAAGTGATTGAAGGTGAAGAACAGGGAGAGGAGGAAAAGAAAGTGTGGAGAGCAGAAGTCTCCAGCTATATAACTACTAGGTCACACTGGCCATAGTTTTATTCTTCAATAGTTTGTGTCTAAAACTGTGAAACAGCTGGGTCCCCCTGCCCCTATCGCTGCTGCATATTGCTCTTCAGCGCCACTGTTCCTCTCACTGAGGGCTCTTGAGTTTATTCCTATCCATTCCAGGGAGAGTCTGTGTAGAATTGCTCTGCTCTGCCATCCTGCTCTCGTGATCGTGGTGTTAACGAGTCCCCCGAGCAGCTCTTTAGAAACGCTGTCTGGTTAATGAGGGAAACCTGGCTTGATCTCTACCTGAACCACAGCGCTCCAGATCAACATGGCTGCTCAAACACTGTGTGGCGAGTGAGAGGAAACCTGGCTTGATCTCTACCTGAACCACAGCGCCCCAGATCAACATGGCTGCTCAAACGCTGTGTGGCGAGTGAGGGAAACCTGGCTTGATCTCTACCTGAACCACAGCGCCCCAGATCAACATGGCTGCTCAAACACTGTGTGGCGAGTGAGGGAAACCTGGCTCGATCTCTACCTGAACCACAGCGCCCCAGATCAACATGGCTGCTCAAACGCTGTGTGGCGAGTGAGGGAAACCTGGCTTGATCTCTACCTGAACCACAACGCCCCAGATCAACATGGCTGCTCAAACGCTGTCTGGCGAGTGAGGTAAACCTGGCTTGATCTCTACCTGAACCACAGCGCCCCAGATCAACATGGCTGCTCAAACACTGTGTGGCTTACAAACTGCATGTGCTGTCCTGACTGAGCGCTGCTTGGCGTATTTCAAATGCATTGAAAGATTGATTTAATTTTCAGGGATTTTTTTATTCTGCAAAGGAGAAACAAAACTAATTGGACATAATTGAGATCAATGAAGCAGGTTAATTTTATTGATTTGAAAAATGGTTTATCCTGCAAATGATACCAGGGCAATGATCGTGTGTTATCTTTGACATGGTATTGAAGACAGTTTTTATTAATCCGTCAGACTTTGTTCACAGCATCCACAGTTACAGTATACAGGACCAAACCAGGGGACTGTCAGTTCCAATTGTTTAAAAGCCATTCTGCTTACCTTGCTGCACACATCTGTACGTATTTCAAAAGTGTACTGTCTGCTGATAGATTAGGAGATATGAGCGTTCTTATTGAAGAAACAAAACATAAAGGCAAATGAAGATGTTTCAGAATATCGAGGCTAACTTGAACTTTTTGGTCATGTAGAAATATAAAACTGAAACTAGCAATGAAAATAAAACAACAGAAGACCATTAGAAACTATTTATAAACGAATTAAAAAAACTAAATCTGCAAAAAAAAAACCCTGTTCAGCCAGTGTCAGGCTCCTGCTTAGGGATTAACAGACACATCATTGCCATGGGGTTACATTTCTTTACAGACTGTGATGTTACTGTATTAAAGCTTTACTTATGAGGCCAGCTTTTATATAACTTCTGAAATTCGTTTTTAAATTAACCACTAACACAAAACATGCAACACTGTTTAACGTGTTAGGAAATTAATTGTTAACCGTTATACTAAACTACAAAACTTCAAAAAAGCCCCTTTTATTATTATATCTTTATACCTATCTGTGTCTCCCTGGTACCTCAGAGTAACTGCAGTGTGCAGGGCTCTACCTATCTGTGTCTCCCTGGTACCTCAGAGTAACTGCAGTGTGCAGGGCTCTACCTATCTGTGTCTCCCTGGTACCTCAGAGTAACTGCAGTGAGCAGGGCTCTACCTATCTGTGTCTCCCTGGTACCTCAGAGTAACTGCAGTGTGCAGGGCTCTACCTATCTGTGTCTCCCTGGTACCGGTATAGTAACTGCAGTGTGCAGGGCTCTACATATCTGTGTCTCCCTGGTACCTCAGAGTAACTGCAGTGTGCAGGGCTCTACCTATCTGTGTCTCCCTGGTACTGGTATAGTAACTGCAGTGTGCAGGGCTCTACCTATCTGTGTCTCCCTGGTACTGGTATAGTAACTGCAGTGTGCAGGGCTCTACCTATCTGTGTCTCCCTGGTACCTCAGAGTAACTGCAGTGTGCAGGGCTCTACCTATCTGTGTCTCCCTGGTACCTCAGAGTAACTGCAGTGAGCAGGGCTCTACCTATCTGTGTCTCCCTGGTACCGGTATAGTAACTGCAGTGTGCAGGGCTCTACCTATCTGTGTCTCCCTGGTACCGGTATAGTAACTGCAGTGTGCAGGGCTCTACCTATCTGTGTCTCCCTGGTACCTCAGAGTAACTGCAGTGTGCAGGGCTCTACCTATCTGTGTCTCCCTGGTGCTGGCAGTTTATAAAGATGAGCGATTTCACTTCATAGCTGCAATGTTTTGTCTTTTTAGCAACTGAATTGTTCACTAGTGGCTGAACCTGCCCCCGGGTTCCTGACAGTGTGAGTGAAACCCCATTGTGTACTGGTTATATCTGTCAGCTCTCAACACCACTGATGCCCCTGGCAATAACTTCACTTCAGCAGTAATTACTACAGGGCTCTCCAAGGAGCAGACATATAGACATGCTGGTGAAGAAGAGGGAGATTCAGTTACAGATGACACTGTGATTAAGTGACATATTGTCTTTAAATGACACAATTAAACAAAGTGCCTCTGTATTCACATTTATGGCTCCAGTTCCAGGGGTAGTGCATCAATATAAAGTCCATCTTTTCACTGGTGTGGAAGTGTGTGGCAAATGTGCCCCGCCTCTGTGTGCATTTGTGTGTTATATGTTGCATGTAGTGTATTAATGTTGGTGTATAGATATGGCTGCACGGGATATAAATGGGTGTGTGCAGAACAAGTTATTTAAAATGTATAATTGTATTTAGACACGGGGATTGCACTTCACTTCACGTGCATTTAAAGTATTTAATATGTGAGCACGAGGTTGCACATAATTAATTCACGTGCTGGGATTCAAGTGAATAATTAATTAGAAATTGAATCCCGGCACAATAGTATATATAGATGCACGTTGAACTCACTCGGGGTTGTGTGTTCAGGGCGAAAGAACAGGAGAGAGTGAGGAGAGAAAGTAAAAAGAGAAAGTAAGCAATTGCTACGTGGTGCTGGAAGACCAGCACGGTACGTGTTTGTTTAGTGTTCGTCCCTGTTTGTTAGTGTCTGTTTGTTTTGTTTGTCTGTTTATCTTGGCCGCAAGTGCCGTGTCCTGTGTCTTGTTTTGTTCAAACCTTTTATTTTACAATAAACTGACGCAAGCAAGCGCATTTACCATTTCATCCATCCTGTCTGTCTTGTTCATTCTCTGGTTCTGACGTCACCACTCAGCCAGCCGTGTGACAAAGTGTAGCAGCAGAAAGACAGATCTGTGATATTATTTAGGATGGGGAGCCAGGTTTCTTGCTGTGGCTTATATTCCCATCAGCTGGGCTGATAAACTGCAGGTGACTGTCATGACTGTGCACGGTTTCATAACCTGAGTTTTAGCACATTGTGTGATTGTATTGTGTAATACAGAAAATCTGAAATGAGGGCCCTCTCCCCGAGTGGCTCATCTGGGTGAGTCGGGTTTGCGTCCTGGCTGTGTGGAGTCACTGGTCTTCGTTGGGGATTCCACAGGGAGCGTCACATTGGCTCTGGCACTCCTGTGGTCAGGTGTCCAGTGAGCTCAGAGCCGACACCTGTAGGGCTGGCCTAGGTCCTAGGCCAGAATCTCACTGACATCCGCTCTCGAGTTCCTGGGTGTTGAAGAGGAAGTTGGCTTGCTCGTGGGATCGGAGGAGGCCCACTGAACCTTCAGTTCTACTGAGCTGCATGGGGAATTGCTGCAGTGAGGGAAACATTAATGGGATATTGTAAATTGGGTAAAAAAACAGGGGTTAAATAATTGAGCACATAACAACTTACAAAGAAACAAAAAGGTGTGCAGTGCTGTGGTTGGCAACACCTGTGCAAAATGTGACAACAGTTCACAGTTATTCTGGTCTCTCCCTATACATTATAAACACATAGTCATTACACAACACATCTTGAGAAGAATGCTGTCTGTTTTTTTTTCTCTAAGCTGTTAAATTCACACTTTGGCACAGAAAGTCTCCCAGTAGGAAAGCTGGTGGAGTTGTGGAAGGAGGCTGCCGTTTACACACAGTCTCAGTGGAGAGTGACGTATTGAACCCAGCCTAATTCAAAGACATCAGTCAGAGTGCTGGAACTGTATCTGCAAAATCAGATATCTGCAAAATCAGGTATCTGCAAAATCAGGGAAAGAAAGGGCTTTGTGTGTTCCAGCCCACTGTGCAGAATTGCAAGCTGCTTTATCCTCCAAAAGCAAAGCCTGTTTGTATAATCAGGAGGACTTGCTCCCCGCGCGCTGGCAGCAGAGTGAACCGATTGAGTTCATTAAATGCACAGCAGCTACTTCTCTGCATTATGGAGAGGGAAGGACGTCTCTCTGTAATGAATGAGGCACCTGAGAAGAGGAAAGACCTGGAGTTGCAATTTGTTTTCATAAATGAATCAGGGTTCTAAATATTTACTGTGTAAGCAAACGTAATTGATGGAACTTTGCGAGCTGGCAATCTGATCTATGTGCACCATTACTATTGATGAATGCTTAAAACAGAGATAATGGGGCCTTGTGAGTGTGAAGTAATTGCAAAGCACATTTCAGATATCCGTTTGTCTGTTTGAAGGGCCTGCTGAACCATGGGCACTGCAGATGCATTCCGTTTTATTAATGCCAGCTGCTCTACAGGATTGCACTCTTTAAAGAGGTACAGAGCACTCTGCAGTGCTTACAAGAAACACATCACATTACCTGTGCTGTGCCTGTGCTGTCTGTACCACAGTGTTATAATGTTAAACATATTGTTGACTCTTTTGGAAATTTTAATCACACATCACAAGTTGCACATTTCTCAACATTTACATTGGAGCGTTCACCAGATTCCTTCTAAGGCTTGCAGTGTATCCAGATCATGCTCCCTCCTGTGACAATGCTTGCTTTCATCTCAGTCAGAGCCCAGCATGGACTGAATACATTGCGATGTATATTATTATGTTATTATATTAAAATGGCTGCAACTTCTGCTGGTATCTATCTTTCTTTCTTTTTTAATTTACAGTTTCCCGAAGTTCACATTGTAAGAGGTGTTTTGCCTGGTCTTTGTTTTTGTCCTGGAGGAAATCATGTTTTGTAAATGATAAATTGCTTTCTGATTGTGTCTTAAGCTTTGGAGTTTAATCAACACGTCTAATATAAAATAGAACAGGTTAAGAATGGTTAGGAAGTGAACTGCTTGCTGACTCACATTCTCACAAAGAGTTTTTCAACCCAGAACCGGTGATGACTTGAAGAGGGGGTTAGATATTATTCATTATTTTAAATATGAAATCAAATTTTCTTAAGAGCTTTGACATTACACTCAATATAACATCAGTATAACTGTAAGCGCACCTCAGCTTTATACAAACACAGTAAGACTTCAGAAATCCCATTTCTCATTCAAATTCAATTAATCATTGATGAAAACTTATTAGAAAAGAATGCATTAGTTACTAAAAAGCATTGATGAGAACTCAGAGAAGCTCAAGTAATGAATTAGTGTAACTCTTTTAGTAACAGACAAGGTAACACACAAGAAACAGGAGAATCAGTAATGATATTGTGTGGAGTTCCTGAGGCACAGGAGGTTTTGATAAATATATTTGATTTTAGTATCTATCTCTAGGACAAGAAACATATTTGATTTTATTGGAATTTAAACACTTCAAGCCATATACAATAAAACAGAGACAATGTGTATGTATAAAGAGATTGAATTACAGTGGATAAGGAGGCAAGATTAAAGAGGAAAGGCCAATTAGTCAAAAACAGTGGCAGTGGGGAGGAGGAAATATACACAACACACAAAATGATCCAGTACCCTTCAGCATGGTTAGCACCATTTCAGGACTTCATTTCAAGGTTCTGAATACAGATCAAAACCATAGTAAAAGCACAGCCTTGTAGTGTGCAGGGTGTCATACAGTCAGGGGAGCACAGGAATGGTGTGCAGGGTGATACAGTCAGGGGAGCACAGGCATGGTGTGCAGGGTGAGTCATACAGTCAGGGGAGCACAGCCTTGTAGTGTGCAGGGTGTCATACAGTCAGGGGAGCACAGGCATGGTGTGCAGGGTGAATCATACAGTCAGGGGAACGCAGGCGTGGTGTGCAAGGTGATACAGTCAGGGGAGCACAGGCGCAGTGTGCAGGGTGAGTCATACAGTCAGGGGAGCGCAGGTGTGGTGTGCAGGGTGATACAGTCAGGGGAGCACAGGCGCAGTGTGCAGGGTGAGTCATACAGTTAGGGGAGCACAGGTGTGGTGTGCAGGGTGAGAGACAGTCAGGGGAGCGCAGGCGTAGTGTGCAGGCTGAGTCAAACAGTCACGGGAGTGCAGGCGTGGTGTGCAGGGTGAGTCATACAGTCAGGGGAGCTCAGGTTCATGTCCTAGCTGTGCAAAGTCATCGGTCTTCGCTTGCGGACACCTGCTGGGCTGGCCTTTGCGGAAGAGAGCCTTCTGCTCCTGCGAGCTCTGACTTTACAGCTAATTAGGATGCTAAGCAGGTGAGATATTAAAGATACAGACGATTTACACAGCATCTGAATTGCATAAGGCATAGTAGCTGGCGACAGTTGCCAGTGATTCTCATTGTTAAAAAGATATTACCAACTCAGTTTGTATTGTTTCATTTTATGATAGACATCTGGCATATAGTTTCAACCATTACATTACTTTAATCAGACATCACAGACACGCAGATGTGTGCATCCTACATATTATAATGCATCCATATTATTGAAATTTCACCCTTGGATCACTTCATTCCTCACAGTATCTTCACAGAGAAAATTAAGGGTAATGACCTCATTATGTTAAAAACATTCTGTAAGTGCTTGTTGCCTGGTTATAATGAAGTGTTGCCCATGCAGAAAGTGTAGTAAATCTTACCTTTATCCAGGGCTGGTTTATAAGTAACTAATCACATTATTATTATTATTATTATTATTATTATTATTATTATTATTATTATTATTATTATTATTCATTTCTTAGCAGATGCCCTTATCCAGGGAGACTTACAGTTGTAACGATGTATCACGATACAAAATATCACACTACAGATAAGAGCAGTTATAAAATACAATATAATCAGTAGTAAATAAGAACAAATCCAAGTGAGAGAAAATAATCTTCATGCGAGACACAGCGTTTGAAGAGTGGCCCAAGCCCTGTAAAGACCTCTCTTTTTTGTCAGCTATTCAGGTATTGATTTGCATTTAGATTAAAACATCAAGATGTTTTAGAATTATTATTTACAGCTGTTGTCTTTACCTTATTAATATTAACTGACCTTTTCGAGCAGAATTATCCATGACCTTTCCGCTACACAGAAAGTCAGCTGGATCATTTATTCCGCAAGAATGTGCAATGGAAACAAAGAGGAACCATGCACAGCACATTTTAAACAAGTTCATTATTCTGAGATATAGCTTCTCATAACATAATGTACTTCAGCCTGTTTGCATACAGGCAATCAGGATGTAAGCTTTAGCAGATAAGACCTGGAGGACTCAACAATCATGTAAACTAAATCAGGATGTAAACTCAGATAGGACCTGAGGACTCAACAATCATGTAAACTAAGTCAGGATGTAAACTCAGATAGGACCTGGAGGACTCAACAATAATGTAAACTAAATCAGGATGTCAGCTCAGATAAGACCTGGAGGACTCAGTGATCATGTAAACTAAATCAGGATGTAAACTCAGATAGGACCTGGAGGACTCAACAATAATGTAAACTAAATCAGGATGTAAACTCAGATAGGACCTGGAGGACTCAGTGATCATGTAAACTAAATCAGGATGTAAACTCAGATAGGACCTGGAGGACTCAACAATAATGTAAACTAAATCAGGATGTAAACTCAGATAGGACCTGGAGGACTCAGCGATCATGTAAACTAAATCAGGATGTAAACTCAGATAGGACCTGGAGGACTCAGCGATCATGTAAACTAAATCAGGATGTCAGCTCAGATAGGACCTGGAGGACTCAGTGATCATGTAAACTAAATCAGGATGCAAGCTCAGATAGGACCTGGAGGACTCAGCGATCATGTAAACTAAATCAGGATGTCAGCTCAGATAGGACCTGGAGGACTCAACAATCATGTAAACTAAATCAGGATGTAAGCTCAGAGAGGACCTGGAAGACTCAACAATCATGTAAACTAAATCAGGATGTCAGCTCAGATAGGACCTGGAGGACTCAACAATCATGTAAACTAAATCAGGATGTAAGCTCAGATAGGACCTGGAGGACTCAACAATCATGTAAACTAAATCAGGGTGTCAGCTCAGATAGGACCTGGAGGACTCAGTGATCATGTAAACTAAATCAGGATGTCAGCTCAGATAGGACCTGGAGGACTCAGCGGTCATGTAAACTAAATCAGGATGTCAGCTCAGATAGGACCTGGAGGACTCAACAATAATGTAAACTAAATCAGGATGTAAACTCAGATAGGACCTGGAGGACTCAGCGATCATGTAAACTAAATCAGGATGTCAGCTCAGATAGGACCTGGAGGACTCAACAATCATGTAAACTAAATCAGGATGTCAGCTCAGATAGGACCTGGAGGACTCAACAATCATGTAAACTAAATCAGGATGTCAGCTCAGATAGGACCTGGAGGACTCAACAATCATGTAAACTAAATCAGGATGTAAGCTCAGAGAGGACCTGGAAGACTCAACAATCATGTAAACTAAATCAGGATGTCAGCTCAGATAGGACCTGGAGGACTCAACGATCATGTAAACTAAATCAGCATGTAAGCTCAGATAGGACCTGGAGGACTCAGTGATCATGTAAACTAAATCAGGATGAAGTGTCACGCACTGCTACTGATCAACAGACTATACTGATCAGAATCACCAGCACTATTTACTTTATTCTCCCCCTTCCCCACAGGTACCTTTGATTTCGTGCTCCTCACCCCTACCCCCACAAGAGCAACCATGACCACAGACCAGGTAAGTAAAATCTCAGTTCACTTTATTATAGAGCTCACAAACATAAAGCAACCCTGCACAACTATCAATGGACTATACGATATGGATCATATATACAGTATATACATACCTACATGCACACCAAACCACTCATAAGTGACCTAACTAGTCACTTATCTAATAACACTAATATATACACCACACACACATTAGCACACAATACAGGTAGTTTGACAACTGTTCACAACAGGTTAATACTCATTACCATGCATACTATATGTAAACAAAATGACTCTTTAGCAGCAAGTTAATATTGCTCAGTATGCATAATATATGTAACAGGATGACTCATTAGCAGCAGGTTAATGAATATTGGTATGCATCAAATGTAAACAAAAAGGTCCCTGCAAGCCAGGACTATCACAATAGTCACCCACGCCCTTTTCTAGAATCCAACGAGGCAGGTCACTAGACTCAGCCGAACCCGCGGACATCCAGGGCCGAACGGCCTGTTCCTCTTCGCCTGCAAGCCCCCAAGAATCGCAGGCACCCGTTAGAGCCGAGGGGCGGAGTCTCGCTCTCCAATGAGAATGTGCCCCACAAAACCCTCGGCCCAGGTACCTGCGGATTGCATCGCCAACAAATGGCAAGAAATGCAATTACTATGCTGCTATTACTCTTGCTTCCATGAAAATGCGTTCCGATGTCTAGCATCTTTTCTTGGACCTGCAACACGTATGGTGTTGAGCTTTGAAGTAGCCGATCCTCATTTTTTATTTTTAACTGGAGCTCAAAAGTCATTCTGTTTTCTTAACTTATTACAAAAAAAAATGAAAATAAGAGTTACTGATATCGTCATTCACCACCTCTCGTTCTCTCTCTACTGCTGTCCTCCACTCACAATCAACACACGCTAGAGTTCAGGCAGGTGTTAAAAAACACCGATACTGGTTATATCAACTGATACTACCACATTCGTGGAGCATCGTGCGTCCAAAATAAGTAATATTTATGCAAATAAAAGTAAATGTATGTGATCACTCAGCATGTGATTTTTATTTATTTTTTGCTTAACTTTTCGAGACGGCAGTGCCCCCCTTGCCTGCCTCTGCATGAGATCATGCACCCTGTTCATTACGCTTATCCTTGAGCTGTGTCCATTTTATTTCATGTTTAAAGGACGCTTGTGTTTAAAGCATTCTTAGTTTAAAGAGTGAAGTTAATGGACAGGCGTATACACATACAGTAATTACAGTGTAGTCAAAGGCACTTCACAAAAACACAATAATGAAACAAAGAGAGTGCAGCAGTAAGTAAAGAGAATATTATAAAAGTTACAGGTAAAGGTATTTTTTTTTATCTCCTTGGTTATTCCCTCTGTATTCCTTTAGTCTTTTTAAAAGGAAATCTCAAGTGGAATTTGGACAAACATCTATTAGCAATTATCAGCAGTTTGTTTCAGCAGATATGTTTCGGTTACAAGAAAACCTCTACTAAGTAACTGTACTTGTGATCAAAAAGCATCTGATTTGATAAACATGTTCCCTGGTAAACAATAATAGTTAATCGCAATGAAGCATGCGCGGCAGTGTGGACAGCCGCAGGGTCAACAGCTGACAGCGAGAAAAGAAGCTGAATGAACGAGAGCTGCTCCCGAACGGGTCTTTGCCATTTACAGACGAATAGGAGGTCACAGGTAATCTGCCAAGCAACATGTTACGAGCGGCCAGTGGGGATCGAGGGATAACCCGTGAACTGCAGAACAGTCTTCCACTCGGGAAAGATAAAAGATGCAGTCAATTATTAACAACAACAATCTTATTTTAAAAGTTTATTGTAAATCAGTTTCCAATCATGATCTATACTTGTTAATGATATCTCCAATAACAGATTGTAGAGTTGCATTCTATCATAGAATTGCAAACAGATTAAAAGTGTAATTCATGATGAGAAGAGAATGATAGGCAGTACAGATGGTCATACTATTATCATTATCAATTAATTCCATTCATTCCAGATACTGAGGATTGTAAAAAGACAAACATGCTAGCAAATGAATGGGGTGCGAAGAGTAAATGCAATGCAATGAACCCCTCTGCTGACAGTGAGCTAATCCAGATTACACCCAGTAGAGTCTCCCTTCAAAGTCCAGCTCCTTCCCCTCTGTGTGGACGCACGCATACAGCATGTCCTTGGTCATGCAATGCTCCTTCCCCTCTGTGTGGATGCACGCATACAGCATGTCCCTGATCATGCAATGCTTCTTCCCCTCTGTGTGGATGCATATAGCTGCGCTGAACCTCAGAAACTGTCTGCTGCTGCCTTCTCCCATAGTACAAAGCCTTGGTGTACTTCTGGACAGCAACCTCTCCTCTGATGCCCACATCTCCTCTGTGGTCAAATCTTCCTTCTACCATCTTCAAAATATCTCCAAGTCCATCCATACCTTTCCCTCCCGGATGCGAAGATACTTTGTCATGCATTTGTCTCCTCTCGACTCGACTACTGCAACCCTCTCTATGGTGGTCTTCCGGCACACGCCCTCAGCCGACTGCAGCTAGTTCAGAATGCCGCTGCCAGGATCCTCACCAGATGTAAAAAATGTAAACACATCACCCCCCATCTTGCCCAGCTGCACTGGCTACCTGTAAAGTTCAGGATTACTTTCAAAATTCTCCTGCTCACCTACAAGGACCTTCATCACACAGGTCCCGAGTACCTCCTCAACCTACTGACCCGTTATGTCCCTGCCCGCAAGCTGAGGTCCTCCGACTCTGGCCTGCTTGTTATCCCCAAGCAAAACTGCACCACACTTGGCGAACACTCATTTAACTTCATTCCCTGCCTCAAGATGGCTTCACATGGACCCGCATGGACCTCTCAGGACTACATGGGAACATGTAACACAATAAAATAAAACAGTCCTTATGTACCTTTTAATGTGTTTGCATTGTTTTTTACTGTTTGTATTTAATGTGCTATGCCTTGTATTTATCTGTATTTAATGTATTATGCATTGTTCCTCACTATCTTGTAAAGTGCTTTGTGATGGCGATCCACTATGAAAGGCGCTATATAAAATAAAGCTTGATTGACTGATTGATGTCCCTGGTCATGCAATGCTCCTTTACTGGACCTTTCTTTTTTTTTTTTTTTTTTTTTTTATATTTAGTCGTCGCCAATTATTTTTACCCCGGTTTTTCACCCAAATTTAGCATGCGCCCAATTATTATCTGTATCCCCAGCTCACCGCTCGCAACCCCTCCGCCGACTCGGGAAACGGAGGCTGGAACACGCGTCCTCCGAAACGTGCTCCTTCAAAGCCGTCATTTTTCGCACTGTAGATCCACAGCAATGCCACCAGACCTATAGTGCCGGAGGACAACACAGATCTGGCGGCTCCGCTGCAGAGCCACAGGCGCCCTATCGGCCACAGGGGTCGCTGATGCGCGGTGAGCCGTGGATTCCCCTGCCGACCTAAGCCCTCCCTACCCGGGCAGCGCTCAGCCAATTGTGCGCCGCCCCCTAGGAACTCTCGGCCCCTACTGGACCTACTGGACCTTTCTTTATAAGAGATTCCCACAGTAAAAGATTAAGAGATTCCCATAAAAGTGTAAGAGATTCCCACAGTAAAAGATTAAGAGATTATCACAGTAAAAGAGTAAGAGATTACCATAAAAGAGTAAGAGATTCCCACAGTAAAAGATTAAGAGATTCCCATAAAAGAGTAAGAGATTCCCACAGTAAAAGATTAAGAGATTCCCATAAAAGAGTAAGAGATTCCCACAGTAAAAGATTAAGAGATTCCCATAAAAGAGTAAGAGATTCCCACAGTAAAAGATTAAGAGATTCTCATAGTAAAAGATTAAGAGATTCCTATAAAAGAGTAAGAGATTACCATAAAAGAGTAAGAGATTCCCACAGTAAAAGATTAAGAGATTCCCACAGTAAAAGATTAAGAGATTCTCATAGAAAAAGATTGTCAGTGAGCCAACAGATTTAGAAAGGCCAAGGGAGACATTGCATTTAAATTGTACAAAAAGCAGCTCTGCAGATCCTCAGAAAAGCCCCCACCCCAGACCCGCCTCTGTTTCAGGTCTTTAATCTGCTTTGAATTCCACTGCTCTAAAAATGTACTTCGCTGTGATAATTGCCTGCTCCCCTCTGATGTTATAATGAAGCACTTTGAATTCTGTTTGAGCACTAAAATCTTTTCACTGTCTAATTCCTTAAACCCACTAATGACATTGAAGTAAGTGACATATCAACACCACTTAGCCATCTGTAAATCTCATGGAAAGAACTGCCTCTTTGTTCCCCTTATTTTGAAAAGTCCTTTTTATTAATCAGTTTTGATGAGCACTGAAAGAACAGCCTGTGTGAGACAGAAAGGGGCGTGTTCAGACAACATGGTGTCACACACTGCTTCAGAAAGGGGCGTGTTTAGACAACATGGGGTCACACACTGCATCAGAAAGGGGCGTGTTTAGACAACATGGGGGTCACACACTGCATCAGAAAGGGGCGTGTTTAGACAACATGGGGTCACACACTGCATCAGAAAGGGGCGTGTTCAGACAACATGGCGTCACACACTGCTTCAGAAAGGGGCGTGTTCAGACAACATGGACATTTATACCTTTGTGGTTCTTAAATTTTTGGAAATGAAAACCTTGCACTAATTTCCTCCCCACAAAGTTCAGGAGAACTGAAGGTTCAGTTGGCGTCTTCCGATCCCACGACTGAGCCAGTTTCCTCTTTTACACCCAGGAACTCAAGAGTGAATGTCAGCAAGCCTCTGGAGGACAAAGGCCAGCCATGCAGGTGTCCACTTGGCCAGCGGGGTTTGCTGTAGCGTGATGAGGAGACACAGTCCCTGTTAGTCTTGCCTCCCAATGCGACGCTACCTCCAAAATCCCCAGCAATCACCGGCAACTTCAGCCAGGACTGTATGACTCACCCTGCACACAACACGGTAGTACCTTTACTAAGGGAAACCCTCGGGGACCCCTGCGCTCCCCTGACTGTATGACTCACCCTGCACACAACACGGTAGTACCTTTACCAAGGGAAACCCTCGGGGACCCCTGCGCTCCCCTGACTGTATGACTCACCCTGCACACAACACGGTAGTACCTTTACTAAGGGAAACCCTCGGGGACCCCTGCGCTCCCCTGACTGTATGACTCACCCTGCACACAACACGGTAGTACCTTTACCAAGGGAAACCCTCGGGGACCCCTGCGCTCCCCTGACTGTATGACTCACCCTGCACACCACACGGTAGTACCTTTACCAAGGGAAACCCTCGGGGACCCCTGCGCTCCCCTGACTGTATGACTCACCCTGCACACCACGCAGTAATGCCTTTACCGGGGGAGATTTCCGGGATCCCACCTCTCCAGGATTATAATCCAGAATATTCCAAGATGCATCAATCACATACTTTTATGGGTAATTTCGGAATGCATCTTGGCTATTTAGAGTTAAGAAATATTTCAGAAAGATTTTTAATAGAGATTTGCATTTAATTATGCAGGTATTTGCTTACTGGTACACGAAACGTCAGATTTTCTTATTTCATCAACACTTCAAGGCAAGCTGTCAGGATCCCTACTGGTAATGTCACAATCTATCTCCCCATCTCATTACCCTATTAGCTAATTAACACATCCACTAATTAACACAACAACATGGTGGCTTCAGTGCAAAGCACCTCATCAGTATGCTAGAGGGATACAGTTAATCAGGATTTGAATTAAACATCTCATTGTGGCTCTCATGTATGATAATGAGTGATTGTTAAGGGTCCCAGGTACTTTTTGAAACATGCAGTACCTGCGCACACCAGTGTTACACAACGTGAAGCAAGGACACTGTGAACACATGGAGAATGGTGTATCACAGCAAACACCTTCAATAGCTGAGCCAGTTAGGTGTCTTTGAGGATACAGTTTGTGGAATAACTTCATCCCTGTGGAAATTGCTTTGTTGTACAAAGAATATAAAGAAAAAGATTCTAATCCCGCAATGAGTACTGAAATACCTGCCTTACTAATAAAGAATAGTATTGTTAAAGTCTGTGGTGCAGTTGGATGGGGTGTGGGGAACAGTAATTGATGGTGTTCGCTTGTTCGCTTATCTGCCTACTCCTGGAATTAAATCCAGATACTTAGTGTAGAGATCATCACCCCTTGTAGACTCTGTTTGTCTGACACGCACTGCTGTGCACTTTCACATTCCTTACGCCTCCAGTTACAAGACTGTCCTCCCTTCTAGCTGTCAGTGAAGCTAGCAGGGGAGCCCCCTTCTATTCCACCCCCGTGACACAATAAACTTCAAGAGCCACGTATGGGGTAGCTCTGAAGGAGTTCACCTGCAAACAATCTCACCCTAAATTAATCAGGACGGCTGGAGCTGTGGGTTAATTACCCCGTCTGGGAAAAATTTTGCATATTCAAAATGAATGGCTTTTTTTTATCTCCCTGGGACCTCAGTAAGTGATAATTGAGATATTGTGCTCTCTGAGTGAAACGAGGTCTGCAAGTCTTTCCCTAGTCGATGCGAAGGGCAACAAGGTGTGCACAGTTAGAGATGTGTGTTTAAGCAGTTTACAGGACAGTGCCAGTTGACTAGCACTTGACTGGACCTCACTGTCATTAATCCAGACTCACATACCAGCTTCTTTATAAGATGTATATTCTGAAAAGACTTTAAAAGACAATAGATTGGAATTTTTTTAAAGGAATCTCATCAATTACAAGAGTCCATTACAACAATGGCTCACAGGTATTCATGCACAATCTAACTGTAGATTGGACCTTCCCTTTAAGATCTTTCATTAGAAAAACATATATTACAGCAGGATACATTGTGGTAAACAATTCAATTCAAAACAAAACCCCCACACAACCTAAAAGAGGCAGTTCAATGGATCAGTGGTTTGGGGATATGTTATACAATCTAGATTTTCTTCATATTTGATGTTTACCTGCTTAGTTACCTGCTTACCTCTTACAGTGGTCCCTGAGTGGCCCACCTGGTAAAAGCAAGGTCCCGTGATGCTATGAGCGAGTCATACAGTCAGAGGAGCACAGGTTCACATCCTGGCTGTGCAAAGTTGCTTGTCTTCGCTGGGAATTCCGGAAGGGATAGAGAGGTAAAATCAGCTGGAAATGTTTCTGGGGATCTCAGAGCAGACGCCTGCAGGACTGTCCTTTGTCCTCCAGGGGCAGTAGTCTGTCGACACTGTGGAGCTCCTGTGGGAAGCGGTACTTGGCTTGGCAGTGGGAGCTGTTTAGACACAATTTAAAAAAAAATTACAAGACTCTGATATTTGGTGTGTTCTCTGTCACTCTCTGTTGTTTTTCTGCTCAAGTCGTTGTTTAGCAAGCTTACCAGTGAATGGCGTTTTTCAACCACTAAAAAAGCAGAATTTCCCACTTCCAAGTTTCTTCATACAGAGTGTTCAGTTGAAACTTCTAACCCTCAGTATTACTGGTTCTAGTTCGATGCTCTGTGGGAGGATTCGAAGCTGCAGCTGATTCACACTGTATGCACTATTGTACTATTAAATTATGGAGGCGCTGCAGAGCTGCTGTGCTGGGGTCATACACACTTGAGATCTGAATCGCTCTCCCATTAAAGCAACTACTGGCACAGTGTTTGCACAGCCCAGCTGATAAATAGAATAATTGCCTAATGGTAAATCTTTATCAGAGTTTTAGTTACTGTGTAGCAGTTTTATGTAGACTGATAATTGGGTAATGCAAACGAATGGCGATGATTGTAGAAGTGTTTACAATATAATGAGTAGGAGACAGAGGAAGCAGAGGAGTGTAGATGCCTTTCTGCAACATGACAGCTTTGTGCAGCTAATGCACTACCATAGCAAACAAGTGGAAGCACAGATAAAACACAGTGCATCATTAATGTCAAAGTACAATGGAGAGAGTGCGTAATTAACTTCAACATACAGCACAGAGAGTGTCTAATTAACTTAATCTCTCTAACAGTTAGAACTGAAGAGTGGAGATACTGTACAATGGAATATAATAATGAATGTTAAGAAGGGATTATGGGTTGTCATCTATACAGCAACTCCCAAAACTAGTTTTCTAAATTATTACAAACAAATAATTAAAACGGAAATTAGTTCAGCAACTGTGTTGTTAATATGTTCATGTGCTTTAGACTGTCAGCTACGTGAACAAACTCTACAGCTGTGGACAAACATTTTACATCACCCTATAGAATTAACTCATTTTGCTTCATAAAGTCAAATGAAACCTGCTAAATAATGTTACGTTAATATATTGATTACACACCGCTTTGTGGTTTTCCATATACTTAATGAAAAACTGAAAAATGTGACATTTCAAAATCTTACATGAAATAAGGTACTGCTGTTATGGCTTCATTTTGTAGGTTCGTTAATTACATGCTGTTAAATAAAACCTCTAAATGCTGATAGCTGTGGCTTGGCTGCCATGGCTGAGTCCTTCAAAGGCATTGTGAGTCATGCATGTTCAGGAAGGGACGCATGATGCTTTTATTGTTTTTAAAGCTAATTGAAATTCAGTGGGAAAGTGTCATTGAATACAATGAGACTTGACTAAAAAATGATATTTGATATTATTTTTAAAATGTACACAGAGTAAGGAGCATTGGATAAGACATAACTGCACAGAATTTGTATAGCTACCATCTGAAAATAAACAAAGCAACTCAGCTGAAAAACCAATGCAGCTACCAGGTTTAACCAGCTGGAAACCAGTACAACTACCATCTGAAAACCAGAGCAGCAACACTCTAACCAACTGGAAACCAGTACAGCAACACTCTAACCAACTGGAAACCAGTACAGCAACACTCTAACCAACTGGAAACCAGTACAGCAACACTCTAACCAACTGGAAACCAGTACAGCAACACTCTAACCAACTGGATACCAGTACAGCAACACTCTAACCAACTGGAAACCAGTACAGCAACACTCTAACCAACTGGAAACCAGTACAGCAACACTCTAACCAACTGGAAACCAGTACAGCAACACTCTAACCAACTGAAAACCAGAGCAGCAACACTCTAACCAACTGGAAACCAGAGCAGCAACACTCTAACCAACTGGAAACCAGAGCAGCAACACTCTAACCAACTGGAAACCAGTACAGCTACCTCAGCTTTGAGCAGATGAAAAACATGTGCTCGAAACTCAACCAAGAAAGAGAGAAAAGAAAATAAATCAAGGAAACTAAACAAATCTGATATGCTTAAAGGGGATTGTGTTCATGTGTGTTGATGCTGAGATCAACACATTGCCCTTGAAAAAGTAATAAAAGCTTGAAGCTCATCTCACTATATCACTTCCCTGTCCCCTGTTCTCTATAATAATAATAATAATAATAATAATAATAATAATAATAATAACAAAATATTGCAATCCACCGATGCTTATAGCTTGTTAAATCACACCCCAGTATGAGATGCCCTGGGGCTGTGATATTCTGCACCTCACTGGTTATTATAGCTTGTTAAATCACACCCCAGTATGAGATGCCCTGGGGCTGTGATATTCTGCACCTCACTGGTTATTATAGCTTGATAATCATACCCCAGTATGAGATGCCCTGGTGCTGTGATATTCTGCACCTCACAGATGCTTATAGCTTGTTAAATCATACCCCAGTATGAGATGCCCTGGTGCTGTGATATTCTGCACCTCACAGATGCTTATAGCTTGTTAAATCATACCCCAGTATGAGATGCCCTGGGGCTGTGATATTCTGCACCTCACAGATGCTTATAGCTTGTTAAATCATACCCCAGTATGAGATGCCCTGGTGCTGTGATATTCTGCACCTCACTGGTTATTATAGCTTGTTAAATCATACCCCAGGATATTGCAATCCAGCTTCTTCCTTATCAACACTGCCTATAACTTATAATAAAATGAATACACAATGAAAAAGAACTTGGTGCGTGTTAGATACAACTGTCAGTCCCACATATGTGAGTTAACATTCTGCAGCATTACAGACAGCACCTCGCTTTCATTTTAGAGTTAAGAGAATGCTTTGATTTACACCCGGGCCCAGACGCTGTGTTACCTGAGTGACTGCTGCAAAATATCACAGCACGAGGGCATCTCATACTGGGTGTGATTTAACAAGCTATAATAACCAGTGAGGTGCAGAATATCACAGCCCCAGGGCATCTCATACTGGGGTGTGATTTAACAAGCTATAAGCATCTGTGAGGTGCAGAATATCACAGCCCCAGGGCATCTCATACTGGGGTATGATTATCAAGCTATAATAACCAGTGAGGTGCAGAATATCACAGCCCCAGGGCATCTCATACTGGGGTGTGATTTAACAAGCTATAAGCATCTGTGAGGTGCAGAATATCACAGCCCCAGGGCATCTCATACTGGGGTATGATTTAACAAGCTATAATAACCAGTGAGGTGCAGAATATCACAGCACCAGGGCATCTCATACTGGGTATGATTTAACAAGCTATAATAACCAGTGAGGTGCAGAATATCACAGCACCAGGGCATCTCATACTGGGGTATGATTATCAAGCTATAATAACCAGTGAGGTGCAGAATATTACAGCACCAGGGCATCTCATACTGGGGTATGATTATCAAGCTATAATATCCAGTGAGGTGCAGAATATCACAGCACCAGGGCATCTCATACTGGGGTATGATTATCAAGCTATAATAACCAGTGAGGTGCAGAATATCGCAGCCCCAGGGCATCTCATACTGGGTATGATTTAACAAGCTATAATAACCAGTGAGGTGCAGAATATCACAGCACCAGGGCATCTCATACTGGGGTATGATTTAACAAGCTATAAGCATCTGTGAGGTGCAGAATATCACAGCCCCAGGGCATCTCATACTGGGGTATGATTTAACAAGCTATAAGCATCTGTGAGGTGCAGAATATCACAGCACCAGGGCATCTCATACTGGGGTATGATTTAACAAGCTATAAGCATCTGTGAGGTGCAGAATATCACAGCACCAGGGCATCTCATACTGGGGTATGATTATCAAGCTATAATAACCAGTGAGGTGCAGAATATCACAGCACCAGGGCATCTCATACTGCGGTATGATTTAACAAGCTATAATAACCAGTGAGGTGCAGAATATCACAGCCCCAGGGCATCTCATACTGCGGTATGATTTAACAAGCTATAATAACCAGTGAGGTGCAGAATATCACAGCCCCAGGGCATCTCATACTGGGGTATGATTTAACTAGCTACATGTCACATGTATTTGTTTTTTTTCTTTATAATCTCTAAAATATGCTATTGGCTGTTAAGCCTTTCTGATTGAATAGACACATTTAATAGAGTACACAGGGATTTAGAAACTCAATTTCGTGAATTCCAGCTCTCAAATTAAACACTACCCAAAGATAAGTCTTCTGTTTATATCCCATTTGCCTAATGCTTACACAGTGCTTTTCAGGGCAGTCCTCTTTATGCTTTAATGAGAGACAGCCTTCAAGTTCCAAAGACTGGCTTCCCCTGTCCCTGCCTCAATATGTAAGTTATGTGATTTCAATGCACACACAAGGATGTTTAAAAGTGTGCTGTGAATGTGTCATGCTGTACTCTGTAGATTCCCTTCAAAAGTAATCTTTTGCATGGGCATTCCCATTTCAAAAATATAAGAGCTTCTTTTCAGAAGAAAATAAGTCATTCTTTAATTTCACTGAAAAATAAAACCTTTCTGAAGCCCAAATGATTAGTGATTATCTGTCGGAGTTGCAGTACAGTATATGTGAAGGCAGTCCTGTTTTGTAAAGGTGCTTGGAATGACTCGTGTCCCGTCCTGTTTAAAGGTGCTTGGAATGACTCGTGTCCCGTCCTGTTTAAAGGTGCTTGGAATGACTCGTGTCCAGTCCTGTTTAAAGGTGCTTGGAATGACTCGTGTCCAGTCCTGTTTAAAGGTGCTTGGAATGACTCGTGTCCCGTCCTGTTTAAAGGTGCTTGGAATGACTCGTGTCCAGTCCTGTTTAAAGGTGATTGGAATGACTCGTGTCCCGTCCTGTTTAAAGGTGCTTGGAATGACTCGTGTCCAGTCCTGTTTAAAGGTGCTTGGAATGACTCGTGTCCCGTCCTGTTTAAAGGTGCTTGGAATGACTCGTGTCCAGTCCTGTTTAAAGGTGCTTGGAATGACTCGTGTCCTGTCCTGTTTAAAGGTGCTTGGAATGACTCGTGTCCAGTCCTGTTTAAAGGTGATTGGAATGACTCGTGTCCCGTCCTGTTTAAAGGTGCTTGGAATGACTCGTGTCCAGTCCTGTTTAAAGGTGCTTGGAATGACTCGTATTCTGCTGGTTTATTGGCACCATGACAACGGGGCCCTTCTGAGAAGAAAGTGATAAGAAAGGATCAGGGTCACGCTGGCGAATGCTTAACCCATTAACTTGTCACTAAGACAGTAGCTTATTACCTCCTGCATACCTATTATTAAAGCATTTCATTTGGACATTCTGACGTGCATGTTGTAGTCTTGTAATTTAAAATGAAGAAGTTGTGAATTTCTTCATTCACTTATGAGTAAAAATAAAGTCATTTGAAATCTTGGTTGCAAAGTTCTTTGACTATGGTAGAGGAAGTTAGGAACGGTATCGCCTCCAAGCACAGAAAAGACGCACGTTAACAGGCAGTACTTTATGAGGATTATTATACTCTTTTTCCCATGACATCATTTTATCCTTTAACCCAATCAGAAGAAAACAAGTTTCTTAGTTACAGTTATACAAATCTCTTCTCAGTCCTTGAAGTATCTGTCTCTGTCCAGGTCCCCCTAAAGGGGCTAGCTTTTATGACCCCTCATAAACCAGCTGTATTTTCTAAGCAAAACCTGTTTATATCTATTTTACTTATTTGGGAAGATGTTTATCAATAGGTTTGCAGCTCTGATACAAAACAGCGGTCTCCCTAAAAGGCAAATATATTTCATGTTAGGGCTGGACATTTGTTGGTCAGTCTTTTGTTCCAAAGTCAAAAGCCAGGATACAACCAGTTTCCCAGGGTCTAACCAGAATTCAGAAGACTAAAAGATGTTAATCAGGCCCCTAGTCTCATTAGAAATCTAACCAGAATCTATGCTTGTGAGTTGTATTTTAAGACCTAACAATTCATTTATCTCTAAATAAAATGTTCCAACAGTGCGTACAGTAATTACAATGCCACGTTGAACGAAGAGGCACATGAACCTAGAGGAGACGGTCAGTGGTTTGCTCTTTATTCAGTAAGATTGAAAGGGATTGGACTGACTTCACATTTCTATTGTTAATCTAGTGTGTTACCCATGAATCTAAAGCAACTGTTCATCTAGAGTTAATCTAATCTAGGAGGGATGGTGAGTACAAATAGATTACAAATGCTGAAAGAGAAAGTCGAAGCACTGGCTGAATGGTGTCCCCCTGTGTTTAATACTAATCTCCTGAGCCCCCTGTCTTCCTCCACAGAGTTAATAAAGTCGAAGCACTGGCTGAATGGTGTCCCCCTGTGTTTAATACCAATCTCCTGAGCCCCCTGTCTTCCTCCACAGAGTTAATAAAGTCGAAGCACTGGCTGAATGGTGTCCCCCTGTGTTTAATACTAATCTCCTGAGCCCCCTGTCTTCCTCCACAGAGTTAATAAAGTCGAAGCACTGGCTGAATGGTGTCCCCCTGTGTTTAATACCAATCTCCTGAGCCCCCTGCCTTCCTCCACAGAGTTAATAAAGTGGAAGCACTGGCTGAATGGTGTCTCCCTGTTTATAATACCAATCTCCTGAGCCCCCTGTCTTCCTCCACAGAGTTAATAAAGTCGAAGCACTGGCTGAATGGTGTCCCCCTGTGTTTAATACCAATCTCCTGAGCCCCCTGCCTTCCTCCACAGAGTTAATAAAGTGGAAGCACTGGCTGAATGGTGTCTCCCTGTTTATAATACCAATCTCCTGAGCCCCCTGTCTTCCTCCACAGAGTTAATAAAGTCGAAGCACTGGCTGAATGGTGTCCCCCTGTGTTTAATACTAATCTCCTGAGCCCCCTGCCTTCTTCCACAGTGTTAATAAAGTCGAAGCACTGGCTGAATGGTGTCCCCCTGTGTTTAATACCAATCTCCTGAGCCCACTGTCTTCCTCCACAGAGTTAATAAAGTGGAAGCACTGGCTGAATGGTGTCCCCCTGTGTTTAATACCAATCTCCTGAGCCCCCTGCTTCCTCCACAGTGTAAATAACCATGTCCATCAGCTGCTAAGAAAAGAGACTTTCCCTTTACAAGTGGCAATGAGGGCATTGCAACCTGAGCGGCTCTGCCAGGAGCTGTGACAGGAGTGTATTGATTAGATTTCAGTAACAGCTCTCTGTTTCCATTAAAGATCACATAGCCAAAGGCTAAAATCTGTACGGTTTATACACCAGAGTGACAAACAAGTGCACATGGTCAGACAGCTGATCCCCTGCTCTGCTGCTGCTCTGTCCCTTGCCATGGAGCCTGTGTGATTGATAATCAGACATGTGATGCCCTGCTCTGTCCCTTGCTGTGGAGCCAGTGTGCCTGATAAACATACAGGATTCAGTCATGGCTTTTCCATTCATCTTCTTGTTTTCTCTGGGATTATCTACAATATAATGAATTGTTTACTGAAGCTCAGTTTGTCAGTATTTCAATGCTACAAGGCTCTGTCGCTTGCCTTATTGCACTTGTTTTTTTTTTGTTTTTTTTTGGATTACACATCCTAAGGCTCGGAAAATGAAAGAAAACAAGACAAAATATATTATTAAGAGATCTGGAGATGTGCAGTGCATATCAACAGTAACAATAGCTCCCATTTCAAATCGCCCTTTAGGAAAAACATTTCTTATCTTAGAAATACAGCAGATTTGCATCATTCAGACAGGCCTATGAAGCAGGTTCAAACAAATATAATAATAAAATACAATGTAAATGACAAAAATGTGCCACTTGAATACTGCACTACTCTAAATGAAACACTGTGTGTGTCTCCCACATACAGAAGAGTTATCTTTCACTGTGTGGGTGAACCCGTCCTGTCTCAGCACAGAGGATTTTAATGGAGTGCCCCATGATTCAGAGCCCAGCATCTTAGATCTTTTATTTATTAGCGTGGGTGTTAGAGCACAGAAGAACAGTGCTTCCCCCTGCAGCGCTGAACAGCAATATACATCTGAAATCCTACAGCCTGTTCAATTCTGCTCACAGGCCAGGGATTCTCTGCATTCAAATCTGGTGGCCAGCCTCCGAAGTGCGGTGTGTGGAGAGCAGATCAGACAGACTCCTCTCATAAACAGTTGCTTCAGTGGTTTACAAGAGCTCCTCTGTGAGCAGCGTTAGGGTTAGTGTTTTAAACCACAGCACAGTACATTGAAAACAATCTGATTATTCCACTCCAGTATCAATATCAGTTTAAATGCTTTACATCAGTGGTGTCAACCCCAGTCTCCATTAGTAACCTTTTCATTAACAGGGAGATTGTTTTACAGTAACCTCTTGCCCCATCTTTAGCAACCATCCACGCCCCCAAACTTTTGAAACAAAGTTACACACATGGGTCCAGGTCAGATCACCATCCAAGTGGCACTTAGGCCTGACCTTGCTTTACTTCAGCCCAAGGTGGATATATAATAGCCCCAAAGGACACTGAAGAATAAAAGGACAGGACAGCAAGGCACCAGGAGGAGTAGAACAAAGGGTCACCGGACAGGGCAATTACCAATAATAATAATAACAACCACCAAATAAAACACTATCGTTGTGCAAAAGGCAAAGATATGCGATAAGGAAAACAAAACACCTGAGGCTGACTGTGTGAAGTATATGAACCCTGAGATATATGAGCACAGCGCAATTGATTGTAGAAAGAGAATGAATTATTATAAACAAAATAGTGCACAGTGATTGCGAGGAGCAGCGGCACGGAGGGGGGAGGTTGACAAATGAAATTCCACGGATCAGAGGAGAGCGTCACTGCTGAGCATTTCCCTTGGGTTTTTTATTATCATTATCTTTGGAACATGGAGACCACTTGAAACTGCTTGATAAACACAGCCTTGAAGAGCCTTGTAAAGCTGCCAAGCACGCAGACCTCGTAGATCTCCTCTCCATGCACCTGGGCAGCTCAGCAAGCTGGCAGTATAAGAGCCTCCCTCCCTCCCCTCTGGGTAGCACAGCAAGCTGGCAGTATAAGAGCCTCCCTCCCTCCCCTCTGGGCAGCTCAGCAAGCTGGCAGTATAAGAGCCTCCCTCCCTCCCCTCTGGGTAGCACAGCAAGCTGGCAGTATAAGAGCCTCCCTCCCTCCCCTCTGGGCAGCTCAGCAAGCTGGCAGTATAAGAGCCTCCCTCCCTCCCCTCTGGGTAGCACAGCAAGCTGGCAGTATAAGAGCCTCCCTCCCTCCCCTCTGGGTAGCACAGCAAGCTGGCAGTATAAGAGCCTCCCTCCCTCCCCTCTGGGTAGCACAGCAAGCTGGCAGTATAAGAGCCTCCCTCCCTCCCCTCTGGGCAGCTCAGCAAGCTGGCAGTATAAGAGTCTCCCTCCCTCCCCTCTGGGTAGCACAGCAAGCTGGCAGCATAAGAGCCTCCCTCCCTCCCCTCTGGGTAGCACAGCAAGCTGGCAGTATAAGAGCCTCCCTCCCTCCCCTCTGGGTAGCACAGCAAGCTGGCAGTATAAGAGCCTCCCTCCCTCCCCTCTGGGCAGCTCAGCAAGCTGGCAGTATAAGAGCCTCCCTCCCTCCCCTCTGGGCAGCACAGCAAGATGGAAGTATAAGAGCATCCCTCCCTGTCCTCTGGCTCCCATTGCAGCCTGGGACACTGCCACTGAAAAAAGTAATTTATTTCCCTCAAATATAGATCAGCAATACCATGAAGAGCATCAATCAATCACTGCTGGTCTCTATTGCAATGCTGGCAGTAACAGAGATTGGTTTCCGAATGAGGGCTGTGGGAGGCAGGGGGGATGTGGTGTGCCCTGCTGCGTGATGGGGGAATGGGACGGACTGCACAATAATTCAGTTTGGTAATAATGGCTTTGTTTCCATCCATTACAGTTAAAGTGTGTGCGGTGAAGACTGTGGCTGCGAGAGCTGAAAGGCACAGTGAGTCTGTGCTGCTCTCGAGCCCAGCAGTGAGAATCCAAGAATAAATCCTTCATTGCAATTCAATACAGCAATGTTAACAATGCTGTTGCTATTTTGTAAAGCCTTGGTACAGCACTTACACTGCGTCATGTATCGTCTCAAGTGCTTGCTGTGGAGGGTGTGTGGGAACGGCAGTGGTGGAGATGGGTAGTTGAACTGGATGAGGAGAGAGACACTGGTAACACAGCCGTTGTCTGGACCCACAATGCACTGGCCACAACCTTCCTGCATACATCACCCAGTGGTTACAGTACAGCTTGCGTAGGCAAGCCTTGCAAACCTTCCGTGAATGAAAAGTGAGGCTTGTTTAGGGTCCAGTAGTGAGGGAGGAGATTTGTTCCCTGTGCGCCCAGCCTGTGAGGTGTTTGGTAAAGAAGGCTCCAGGTAGTTATTATTATTATTATTATTATTATTATTATTATTATTATTATTATTATTATTATTATTAATTTATTTCTTAGCAGACACTCTTACCCAGGACGACATACAGTTGTCTACTAAAAATACATATAAAAAATTACAGTACATTTAAGAGCAAGAGAGAGAACAGGAGAGGACCCAAGACTGATCCTTGGGGGACTCCTGTTGAGAGAGGGCGAGGTGTGGAGGTTGAGCAGCGCCAGGTTACCTGGTAGGTGCGGTTGAGAGGTAGGAGGAGAACCAGGCCAGAGCAGTGCCAGAGATTCCCAGATCAGCGAGAGAGGATAGGAGAATAGAGTGGTCGACAGTGTCAAAGGCAGCAGAAAGATCAAGGAGAATTAGGACAAAGGAGAGAGAGGCAGCACGGGCAGAGTTTAGCGAGTTAGTGACAGACAGGAGAGCAGTTTCAGTGGAGTGAGCATAGCGGAAACCAGATTGGAAAGGGTCGAGCAGAGAGTGGTTAGACAGGAAAGCAGAGAGCAGGTGGTGTACTGCCCGCTCGAGGGATTTAGAGAAGAAGGGTAAGAGGGAGGACAGAACTGTAGTTCTGGAGGGAGGTGGGAGGTGTAGGTTTTTTGAGGAGGGGTTGATAGAGGCTTGTTTGAAGGCAGAGGGAAAGAGGCCAGAGAGGAGAGAGGTGTTGAGAAGGGAGGAGATGAAGGAAAGTAGAGCAGGAGCAGCAGCTTGAAAGATGTGAGTGGAGGGGGTCCAGGGCGCATGTTGTGGGTTTGTGGCCCTGGAGGAGGGAGGAGAGGTCACAGTCTGAGAGGGGAGAGAAGGAGGAGAAGGGGGGTGAGTTAGTAGGGGAGACAGAGGGTGTTCGGGTTGGAGTGGGAGGGGGTGGGGGGGAGGGAGAGGTGTTAAAGAGTTTACGGATATCAGTGCTATCCGCAATCACATTGCACAATTAAACGCGGTGCAATGTGATGCCTGGAATGAGAAACCCTGTCAGAAACATCAGCAGCTTTCCAGCACAAACAGAAAAAGCCATCTTCTCCTGGATGTCATGCTGAGGGCTTCTCAGTGCCTTCATCACAGAATGAATCAAGTTCTTTGTCAATATTTGGAACACAAGAACTGGACAAATGCTTAAAGCAGCTCTGCTGAAGTCAAGCCCTGTTGAATTTCAGGGGAAAACAAATCGGTTTGTAAATTTCTGAAAGTAATGGACTTTTGGACGGCATTGTGAGAAAACACAGCTAAATCTTTAAAGTGCAGCGTGAAGTGCAGTGACAGGATCAGTAAACTGTATGTGTCGTTCTGCAGGATATATCAGTAAACAGTATGTGTCGTTCTGCAGGATATATCAGTAAACTGTATGTGTAAAATGTAAATTAAGTTAATATTAAATAATCTTAAATATAATTTTCTTTTTGATAATTCAGGAATGGTGAATTAAACTAGATTGATAATGAACTGCAAAAAATAACATATTTTTAAGGAAAAGGTGTTTCAGTGGGGTATGCTTTTTATTTTATTTTTTAGTCGCTGTCAGAGTCGAAGATTATTTGTCTTGTGTATATATATATATATATATATATATATATATATATATATATATATATATATATATATATATATATATACACAATAAATGTATAGATAGATTGGATGGTTCCGGTGATTATTTTTGTCAGGAACACAATAATAAATAATAAAGCATCATGAAAACTGTTGCTTGTCCAGTAAGTTCACATTATTGGTCGATTGTAATCGGTTGCATTACAGTGCGTCTGACTCCGGTGAACAACGTTGAATGCATGCTGGATACCAAGCCTGCGCCGATGAGGTGGTGTGGCAGGGCAGAGCGGCTATGCATTCCAATATGGGTGTTTCATCTTGGCACAAGAGCAGGGGAACTGTGTGCAACCAAGAATGCCACCCTTTGCACAGCCACATGGTTTTAATAAGGTAAGTGGTGTGCTGTGTTTCTGGGGAGGCTGATTGATCAGCCTGAGAATGCTAAGCATGCCTGTGACGAAGTGCCCACCCCTGTGTGTATTTTCTGTTATATGTTGCATGTGGTGTGTTAAATGTTGGTGTATAGTCATTGGTACACGGGATATAAACGGATCTGTGTAACACGAGTGTTTAACATTAGGCACGAGGATTGCACAGCACTTCACGTGCAAGTAAAATGTAATATGTGAGCACGGGGAATTGCACTTTATTGATTCACATGCAGTTGTACCGCGACTCCAATTGAATGATTGATTAGCAGTCGAGTCTCGGTACAGCTGCATAAAAGCAGCATGTTTTCACTCACCCGGGGTTGTGTGTTCGGTGAGTGGAGAACGGGATTGGAGACGGAGGTAATGAGAATAAATAATGAATTAATAATCATTAAAGAAGCTCACCGTGTTTTGTTTAGTGATAGTTCGTTTTGTTTATCTCTTTTGTTTGGCGAATGTGCCGTGTCCTTGTGTTTTTGTTTGTTACCACCGTTTATTTTCTGTTCTGTTTATTTATTAAATGCATTCGCTCAGCTTCACCAAACTCCACATCTCTCTCTGTTTATTTTCCTGTTTCTGGTCTGCCGCCACCCACTCCGGCCATATTTGTGACAATGCCGTTCCTGGTTAGCTGATCAATCAGCCAATTAACCACCTGGAGAAGACACCACACTACATAAAAAAGAACAAAGAAATGTTTGTTTGGTGGGACAGCAGTGTGAGTTGCTAAAAGGTAATGCAGATAACTATTGAAACTGCAAAGAACTCCATGTGTTTGGACTTTTGTTTAATGGACTGGCATTGTAAATACGGATTGTGATTCGGACACAGTTATAAAAGGGATAGGAGGCACAGCCTCCCTTTACATCAGAGAGTAAACTAACTTGTTGTTTAGTTAGTTCTCAAAAAGGAGCTGGGCTTTTGTTTTTAAATCGCAGTTGAACAATCCCAGGATCCTCAGCGTTTCCCTGGTGTTCTTTGTGAGGAGTGGGTTACCATCCTGACACAAGACAGACGTCCAGTTTGAGTGCCAGCCTTGTTTCCCTCCACCCACTCAGTCAGGTACGGTTTAATGCAGCTGATCAAAAAATGATTAAAATTTATCACACAAGTGGGAAAGCCTCTGACAAGCTTTGAGAAATTAACAAGTTTCAGTGGCGAGCCGCTGTCGGCTCACAACACATAGTCCCTCTGAGTCATTAATTATGCTATTTTGGGCACAGTGTGTGAAAATACACACTGAGACGCAAGTTTCAGCCCTAGATACCATGAGTACATATGATATAGTTACTTTGGAAATCCAGCGTTCTGTTTCTTTTCCAGTGGTTGGATTACAGGGATTAAGTATGTACTTTTGTCATTAAACCAGCATCTTTCCATGCTCAAAGGAAGCCTAGCTGCTTCAACCAAGAAATAAACAGTGACAGTGTTTTCTTATCTCAATGAATCCCCCTGCTGGAAACACCAGCCCATCCCGTAAGGTGAAAGGTACAATAACTAACCTGGGTTTGCAGGGACAGTAAGTGCACACTGACGCCAGCGATCTCAAGCCATGGGCAGCCCCAGGAAGAGGAAAGAGGTGACTGATTTCCAATCAAAGGGTGAGAAAACCAGTCAAGGTCCCGGGAGGTACCTCAAAGACAATTCCACACAGTATGACCCGCCCTGAGCAGAGAGACCTGCGGGTAATAAGGCCAGTGTATTATTACATCTAGTCATTGTTATCAGCTCTGGAAAAGCAGGTTCTCAGCAGGGAATGGATACCCGCTACACAGCTTCACCAAAGCACAGTGCAAACCATTAGTACTTATCATTTAATACAGTCTAACAAATGAATGTGAATATTGATACAATACCTAACAAGGTTAAATACACACTGCTTCTGGTACGGTGTATTCTTTAATAAGGGTTATTAAGTAAGGCTGCTGTGTGTCTGGAAGGAGTATTCCTTTAGATAGCTGGGTATTCACTGGGGTTCCTTTCACTTCTCTGTTTTATCTATTATTCCTTGTCATCTAAAATTAAGAACAGGTTTGAAGATCAAGGCGTGTTCTCCCTTTCAAGATGAAAGCTATTTTGTTATAAAAGTGTCCCTTTTCCCCTCTTACAGACATGAATGCACTTTCATGCATCTTCTTCCTTGATCAATGGCTTCCTTTACAAAGCAGCTGCCAAGCTCTGCCCTTTGCCAGTTAGTTATCTTGTACCATCAGTGTTCAGTGATAGCACAGTATCATGCTTTTCCATACTGTACTTGAATATAAAGGTCAGAATAACTACAAATTGTGTTTAAACAAATGCACAAGTAACTGTGCCAGCTTTCAATCACTGTCATTTGATTCCTTTATTAATCCCATCAGCTCTGTAAACCCAGGAGCTCACCAGAGGATATCAACACGCTGCTGGTCCCTGGAGCACAAAGACCAGCCCTGCAGATATAAAGCTCATGGGTACCACCAGATATGCTCTTGCAGCCCACTTTACCACAAGCCCTGCTTGACTGTGGCCTGATTGTGTTGTCTCTGTAAGGAACCTTGATGTGCTTGTTCACAAAAAGGCGTGTATTGTTGTGCCGTCTTGTGCTCACCTCATGCAGAGACTATACAGTAATCATGATCTACTGCTTCCCAAGTGATATCACAATACTGGAGACACTGCCAGAGGGAGGCACACTGCAACGCCACACTCTTAAATTACATTTAAAAAAGTACAAAATAATAACCCTAACATGCTGGTCTTTCACTTTCCACAGGGCAGCAGTGTGGAGTTGTGGTCAGGGCTCTGGACTCTTGACCGGAGGGTTGTGGGTTCAATCCCAGGTGGGGGGCACTGCTGCTGTACTTTACCTAGATTGCTCTAGTAAAGATACTTTATCTAGATTGCTCTGGTAAAAAAACAACTGTATAAATGGGTAATTGTATGTAAAAATAATGTGTAAAAAATAATGTAATTGTATGTAAAAGTAATGTGATATCTTGTAACAATTGTAAGTCGCCCTGGATAAGGGCGTCTGCTAAGAAATAAATAATAATAATAATAAAGTATATCACCATGGTCTGCTGCATCCCAACAAAGGGAGGCATACTGCAACTCCACACTCTTTTCTGTGCTTTATCAGTACATTAAAAACAACTGTAAATAATAATAATAATAATACATGAGAAGTCATTTCCACTGTCTCATTCATCCTCATGCAACCCATTTCTACAGCTCTGTTCTGTACAGCCACGTTGCTTCCTAGCTGACCTTGCACCTAGATTCAATTACATACAAAAAGCTTGTTTAGCTCCTACTGCTGTATTAAAATGACTGATGTATTGGAATGGGATTAGAGCTATCCAGGGCTTACTGTACAGGATGTTCAGTGGCTTACAGAGAGACATAATTACAGGCTCCTCTGATTGTGTCTGGGTGACAGCGGGAGCAGACTGGAGGAGGGCTGCTTTCTGTGGGCAGACTGGAGGAGGGCTGCTTTCTGTGGGCAGACTGGCGGAGGGCTGCTTTCTGTGGGCAGACTGGAGGAGGGCTGCTTTCTGTGGGCAGACTGGAGGAGGGCTGCTTTCTGTGGGCAGACTGGCGGAGGGCTGCTTTCTGTGGGCAGACTGGAGGAGGGCTGCTTTCTGTGGGCAGACTGGAGGAGGGCTGCTTTCTGTGGGCAGACTGGAGGAGCGCTGCTTTCTGTGGGCAGACTGGCGGAGGGCTGCTTTCTGTGGGCAGACTGGAGGAGGGCTGCTTTCTGTGGGCAGACTGGAGGAGGGCTGCTTTCTGTGGGCAGACTGGAGGAGCGCTGCTTTCTGTGGGCAGACTGGCGGAGCGCTGCTTTCTGTGGGCAGACTGGAGGAGGGCTGCTTTCTGTGTTTTACACATTCAGTGGGCTTGGCTCTCCTAATACCCCTGTTTTGTTGCCTGATCTGCTTTTGTGTCTATGATGGCATTTAATCATTCGCATGGAAGAGCTTTGCTGTAATAAAATAGCTGGTCTACCTAGATTCAAATTAAATTAAATGCAAAGGATTTCAAATAATCATGAGTGCATTTTATTTAAATATCATATTAAACCTAAATGATAAAGCTTTAAATATATATATATATATATACAGCTCTGGAAAAAATTAAGAGACCACTGCAAAATTATCAGTTTCTCTGGTTTTACTATTTATAGGTATGTGTTTGGGCTAAATGAACATTTTTGTTTTATTCTATAAACTACTGACAACATTTCTCCCAAATTACAAATAAAAATATTGTCATTTAAAGCATTTATTTGCAGAAAATGACAACTGGTCAAAATAACAAAAAAGATGCAGTGTTGTCAGATCTCGAATAATGCAAAGAAAATAAGTTCATATTCATTTTTAAACACAATACTAATGTTTTAACTTAGGAAGAGTTCAGAAATCAATATTTGGTGGAATAACCCTGATTTTCAAGCACAGCTTTCGTCGGCATGCTCTCCACCAGTCTTTCACATTGATGTTGGGTGACTTTATGCCACTCCTGGCGCAAAAATTCAAGCAGCTCGGCTTTGTTTGATGGCTTGTGACCATCCATCTTCCTCTTGATCACATTCCAGAGGTTTTCAATGAGGTTCAGGTCTGGAGATTGGGCTAGCCATGACAGGGTCTTGATCTGGTGGTCCTCCATCCACACCTTGATTGACCCTGCTGTGTGGCATGGAGCATTGTCCTGCTGGAAAACCCAATCCTCAGAGTTGGGGAACATTGTCAGAGCAGAAGGAAGCAAGTTTTCTTCCAGGACAACCTTGTACTTTCTATCTGTCTGATTTCTATTAAATATGGAATAAACAATGGTGGATGCCAATTTTTCAGTTTCAAGTTATTTCATAGAAAATTGTGCATTCTTCATTTTTTGTGGAGGGGTACCAACAAATTTGAGCACGTCTGTATATATATATAGTAATAGTATATGTACTGATAATTCTGCTTATTGTAAAACCAGAAATTGTGATCTTAAGTAGTTATTCATAATCGTCAGCACTTGGTACAGCCAGGATAATATACACAAACCAAATGTTATGCAATGATAAAGCAAAGCCTGCTTTATTGAACCACTTCAGTTTATGTCGCAACAATGTTATTACCAACATCCCACAAGCACAGCTCATCATCGACTCTGATACAAGTAAAACCTCCAAGTTCACTCACAGGTCTTTTAGCTCCAATCATCTCTTGCTGAGTCCAGAGGAAATCCTGTTTAGTAAAGCAATTCAGAGTGGTTTCTGTAACTTGATTGTCCTTCTGTTTGTAATCCACTGCTTGGAAGAAAAACTGCTAAATAAACAAAAACGAAACAAAGCGCTCGTAGGCGTGATCCAACTTCAATAGGATAAAAGAGCCTTCAGCCAAGAACTTAATCAGTTGCAGCATTTCAATTCCAAAACCGTTGCTGCACTTTACTATATATATATATATATATATATATATATATATATATATATATATATACTTTCTATATATATATATATATAG